>NC_057798.1:581952903-582252903 GCF_018294505.1 Triticum aestivum
TCTTGGATTATCATGTGAATCTCATCATGTTACTTTAATTTAATTTGTTGGGTTTAATGATGATGCTTAATTGGGATTGGGAGGGTGTCTCCCTTCTCAATGTTTAACAACCACCATGATAGTTAAATAAAATTTATTCCTTTGCAGTAGGGAAAAATTGGCTTTATGCAAAACTATAACCATAAAGCTTTCCACCAGCCATATATGCATGTAGAATAGCATTATTCTATTCATTACTCTCTATGTGTTACATTGCCAGCATATTCCATGTGCTGACCCATTTCGGGCTGCAACGTTCATGTTGCAGACTTTTCAGACGACGAGTAAGGAGCCTTAGGTCGTGGTCTTATACTCAGTGATGACGTTGGAGTTGATGGACTCACTTTTCTTCCAAGCCTTCCGTTGTTATCGTTATTAGGTGGCCTTAATCCTTATTTATTGTAATAAGTTCTCCTTTGAGACATTTGATGTAATAAGTGTGTGATTGCTACTCTGTTATAAATCCTTCAAGTATTGTGTGTGTCAGCATTACTGATCCAGGGATGACACTAAAGCACAGAGATCAGACTGTTTGAGGTCTGGTCGCTACAAGATGGTATCAGAGAACACGCTGACTATAGGACACGACCACTAAGCTAAAGCCCTAGATCACTACTCTCTCTTCTCATTTTTGACTCCTCATCTTTTCTACTCTTTTAGGATGGCTGATGCAAGGAACAAGTCCACGCAACCGGATGAAGATACACCCTTTGGACGCCACTTGAAGGAAGTCACTAAGTTCCTGAACATCGGAGTACCAAGCTTCATCGGGACCTACATCGCCACTCTACTAGAAGAGGAGCGTTGGATGATTCAAGTTCAAGTTCTAGGAAGGACGTTCATGCCCGTCACTGAGCCCATAGAGTTTTCCTTTGATGCCCCAACCTGGAGTCTAGGAAAGAGCATGGTAGTCCACATCACAATGGGACGCATTGGAGAAGTTTACCACAAGGATCTCAAGGATACTATTTACCAGATTTGTGGGTGCCGAGATGAGCAATGGGAGATGATCAACACCAGGAAGGATAGATCAATTGCAGCTTTCATCTAGGAGTTAAACCAGCACATTCGTCGCCAGGAGAACCAGATGTGCACAGGCATGATAGATCATGGAGTTGGAGGAAGAACTCAAGTCTACACGCGATGGATATGAGGAGGAAATAGCAACACTCGTGGAGAAGAATGAAGATCTGAAGAAGAAGTTAAAGGTGTTTATGGGATTTCCCACGACTGGAGGAGAAGATGATGATTGCACTTGCCCGGAGAACTACATCATCATCGATAACACCGACTCGGACCCGGACGATAGCGATGATGACTATGTTGATGAAGCCGGAACTGATATCATGGAGTCTTCAATGGAGCAGTTTTTCTAGTTGACCACCATAATAGTAGTAGTGTTTTCCCCATTTATCTAGTATAGCCCGAGCACTTTTGTAATGATAGTTAGACCATTGTATGCCCTTGTTTTAATTGAAGAAGTGATATTGTTTGCATTTGTCTCATGTGCATATGGCTAGTGTTTTCTCTATAGACCTCATTCTATTCTATATTCTCATCTTTTCTAAACCCTCAGATGCCTCCGAGATGTGACAATGGATTTGCTTTCCCACCGGAGCTCACTCAGTTGATCCAGCAGCAGAATGCGTTGATGCAATTACTAGTCCAGAATCAGAATCAGGGGAACAACAATAACAACAACCCACCACCACCACCTGATGATCACTTAACCCGTTTCCTTAGACTGAATCCGCCGGTGTTCTCCAGTAGCACCGAGCCGATAGTTGCAGATGATTGGCTCCGCAAGACAGGAAGGGAGTTGACCACTGCAGGATGCACAAATGCGGAAAAGGTGTGTTTTTTCGCACATCAGCTTGATGGACCCGCAACATCATGGTGGGAGAATTTCACAGCCACTTATCCTATCGACATTGTCACATGGGATCAGTTTCAGCAGGCTTTCCGTACTGCCCATGTTTCAGCAGGAGCTATGGCCATGAAGAAGCGTGCGTTTCGCAAATTCCGCCAAGGAGGACGTACTGTTGGCCAGTATGTGGATGACTTTAGTAAGCTAGCACGTTATGCCCCAGATGACGTTGCTACGGATCAGCTAAGCAGGAGAAGTTTCTGGAGGGACTGAATAATGAGCTGAGCATGCAGTTGATGGTAGCAACCTTCAACAACTACCAGGAGTTGGTAGATTGTGCTCTCATGATTGAAGGGAAGCAGCAGCAGATTGACAACCGCAAGAGGAAGTATGGACAAGGGAAGTACAATTCTGGAGCTCAGCAGAAGCCACGTTTTACCTCGAAATCGGGAGGACATTTTCAGCATACCCATGGAGGAGGGAGTTCGCACAACCATAATGGCCCCAAGAATGGTAATGGGAATGGAGGAAGCAATGGCCAGAACTGTACCAACCCATCAACCCCAGCCAAGAGAGACCTGAGCCAAGTCACTTGCTATAAGTGTCAGAAGACTGGACATTATGCCAATGAATGTCCTGAAGCCCAGAATGGAAATGGCAATGGAAGCTCTGGGAAGAAGCCGAACCCTTCCAATAGGGGACAGGTGAACCACGTTAACATGGAGGAGGTTGAAGCTCAGCCAGATGCAGTAATAGGTAAGTTTTTGGTTAAGTCATTTACTGCAATCGTTCTTTTTGATACTAGTGCATCGCATTCATACATATCAAGGGGATTTGTGATAAGTATAAACTGCCCACCAAGGTTCTTAGAACACCTATGTTAGTAAGCTCACCAGGAGCGGAATATATGGCCAGTCAAGGATGTTTCCAAGTGCCATTGAGCATAGGTAGGCATGTTTTCCCCTCGGATTTAATCATTTTGGAATCGCAAGGTTTGGATGTGATTCTGGGTATGGATTGGCTACCGATGTATGGAGGAAACATTGATTGCGCCAGTAAGTCGATTTTGCTTACCACCCCAGAAGGAAGAAGGATCAAGTATGTGTCACGGCATGAGCCGAAGAGGACCCAAGTAAATTCCTTATCAGGACTTGTATTGGAGGAAGTACTAGTGGTGAAGGATTTTCCTAATGTATTTCCAGAAGAGTTGCCAGGCATGCCACCGGATAGAGACATTGAGTTTTTGATTGAGCTTTTGCCAGGCACTGGACCGATATCTAAGAGACCGTACAGGATGCCCGCAAAGGATTTGGAGGAAATTAACAAGCAAATCAAGGAGTTACTGGATAAAGGCTATATTCGCCCAAGTTCTTCACCTTGGGGATCGCTAGTGCTTCTAGTAGAGAAGAAGGATGGATCATTGAGGATGGTTGTTGATTATCGAGGAATGAATGAAGTGACAATCAAGAACAAGTACCCGCTGCCGATGATCAATGATCTGTTTGACCAGTTGCAAGGAGCTAAGGTATTTTCCAAGATCGATCTGCGATCAGGATACCACCAGTTGAATATTCGAGAGCAGGATATACCTAAGACGGCTTTTACCACCAGGTACGGGCTGTACGAGTATACTGTTATGTCATTTGGTCTGACTAACACACCTGCCTATTTCATGAACATGATGAACAAGGTGTTTATGGAGTTTCTGGATAAGTTCGTCATGGTGTTCATTGATGATATTCTAGTCTACTCAAAGAATGAAGAGGAGCATAAGGAGCATTTGCGCTTGGTACTCAGGAAGCTCAGAGAACATCAATTATATGCCAAGTTCAACAAATGTGAGTTTTGGTTGAAGGAAGTTGGATTCCTCGGACATGTTATATCCAGAGAAGGAATAGCAGTAGACCCCACCAAAGTTGTCACTGTGACAAATTGGGAAGCACCAACAAGTGTTGGAGAGATCCGGAGTTTTCTTGGACTCGCAGGATACTACCAGAGGTTCATTGAGAATTCCTCAAAGATTGCGAAGCCCATGACGGAGTTGTTGAAGAAGGACACCAAGTTCAAATGGACTGAAGAATGTGAGGCTAGTTTCCAGGAGTTGAAGAAATGTTTGGTTACATCACCCGTGTTGATTCTGCCAGATCAGCGCAAGGATTATGAGGTGTATTGCGATGCTTCACGTCGAGGACTTGGAGCAGTGCTTATGCAGGAGGGAAGAGTTGTTTCGTATGCCTCACGTCAGCTTAAGCCCCATGAGTTGAATTATGGTACACATGATTTGGAGTTAGCAGCCGTAGTGCATGCACTGAAGACTTGGAGACATTTTCTCATCGGAAATCATTGTGAGGTGTACACGGATCACAAGAGTTTGAAGTACATTTTCACGCAAAAGGAGTTGAATCTCAGGCAAAGGAGATGGTTGGAACTCATCAAGGATTATGATATGAGATTGCATTATCACCCCGGAAAGGCTAACGTAGTAGCCGACGCGTTGAGCCGCAAGGGCCATGTCAACACACTCTTGACCGGAGAGTTACCAAGGGAGTTAGCCGAGGATCTCCGGGAGCTATGTTTGGAGATAGTTCCGAGAGGCTATATTGCCGCATTGGAGATTCAGTCGACTTTGATGGATAGGATAAGAGAAGCTCAGAAGACTGACTAGGAGATTGCTGAGATAAAGGAGAGGATGAGCAAAGGAAAAGCTAAAGGATTTCGTGAGGATCAGCACGATACCTTATGGTTTGAAGACCGCGTTTATGTGCCCAAAGACCCGGAGATCGGGAAGTTGTTTCTGCAGGAGGCCCATGATTCGCCGTACTCGACTCACCCAGGAAATACCAAGATGTATCTGGATTTGAAGGACACTTTCTGGTGGACCAGAATGAAAAAGGATATTGCAGAGTATGTAGCAGTATGTGACGTATGTCAAAGAGTGAAGGCAGAGCATCAGAAGCCAGCAGGATTGCTACAACCATTGCCGATAACCGAATGGAAGTGGGATAAGCTAGGCATGGATTTTATCACGAGATTGCCCAGGACTCGTTCAGGCTATGACTCAATTTGGGTTGTAGTCGATCGATTGACGAAGGTATCTCATTTCATCCCAGTAAAGACCACTTGCACCAGTGCTAAGTTGGCGAAGATATACATGACCAGGATCGTATGTCTGCATGGAGTTCCGAGGAGCATCGCATCAGATAGAGGAACCCAGTTTACCTCAAAGTTCTAGAATCAGTTGCATGAAACTTTGGGTACTAGGCTAGAGTTTAGTACAACTTTTCATCCACAGACAGATGGACAGACCGAGAGAGTCAATCAGATTTTGGAGGACATGCTGAGAGCTTGTGCACTAGATTATGGATCTAGTTGGGACGACAATTTGCCATATGCGGAGTTCTCTTACAACAACAGTTATCAATCTAGTTTGAAGATGGCCCCTTTCGAAGCCTTGTACGGAAGGAGGTGTAGGACCCCATTGTTGTGGGATGAAGTTGGAGACCGTCAATTGTTCGGACCAGATTTGATTAAAGAGTCTGAACAGAAGGTGAAGTTGATTCGCGATAGGCTCAAGGTAGCCCAGTCCAGGCACAAGAGCTATGCAGATTCTAAACTCAATGAGACAATTTACGAAGTCGGAGACAGAGTTTATCTTCGTGTATCTCCACTTCAAGGAGTTAAGCGCTTTGGAGTTAAGGGGAAGTTAGCGCCACATTTTGTGGAACCCTACAAAGTTTTGGAGCGTATGGGAGAAGTTGCTTACAAATTGGAATTGCCCGAAGGATTGTCAGGAGTTCACGATGTGTTCCACATTTCCCAGTTGAAGAAGTGCCACGCAGAGATGGCTGATATACCGCTGAGAGATACAGTGCCGCTAGAAGCGATTCAATTTGATAGTGATTTGACCTACGAGGAGAAGCCAGTTAAGATTCTCGAGTATGCCAGCCGAGTCACCCGCAGCAAGGTTATCAAGTTTTGCAAAGTTCAGTGGAGCCACCATACTGAAGATGAAGCCACCTGGGAGCGATAGGAAGATCTGTTGAAGGACCACCCTCACCTATTTTCTAGCCAACCCGAATCTCGAGGGCGAGATTCATCTTAAGGGGGGTAGGTTTGTAACATCCCAAATTTTCAATTTGGAATGTTAAACATTAGATCATCATTGCATATCATATTTTATTGCATTTTGGCTTGATCCAGAAATTCTACGCAACTCAAGGACACACGGAGAGAGTTGGGGATTTCGTTATTTTCATATTTGAGTTTCTCAAATTTTGAAAATAGGATCATTTAATTTTATTTATTTTATCATCAGTTATTTCTATTATAAAAATATGAGAGAGGGAATAAAATGACTTTCCCAAAAATAAAGAAATATTGAGGATTTAATAAAAAAATTAAATCAGATTTTATTTCGGAGTTTTTGGCTATTTCATTTGAATTTAGGAAAAATTGCACATTTTTCAAAACTGCGTTTTAGGGCCAAGAAAATGTTCAGCTTGTTCTAAATATTTTCTTTAGATGGTAAAATTTTATTTTGGCATTTTTAGAACTTTATTTTATTTTCTAGAATTTTTCTTATTTTCGACGGAATTTATTTTTTTTAAAGTTCCGCGCACCCGACCGGGCCAAAGGCCCAACCAAGCCGGCCCAGCGCCGCCCGCCACCCCGGCGCCCCCTTCCCCAAGCCGACCCTGCCCCCTCCCCCTCCTTAAATATCGCCCGCCGCCGCCCTCCCCACCCCGCCACCCGACCCGCCCTGCCTCCCGTCGCCGCCGATCGCGTCGCCGCCACCGTTCGCCGCTGCCACTGCCGTTCGTTGCCGTCGCCTCGCCTCCCGCCGCCGCCCGGAGCCCCGCCGGAGCTGCCGGACCTCACCGGAGCCCCGACGAGGAAGCCGCCCGCCGCCATGGTTTTCTAAAGAAAATCGACTTGTTTTTTTTGAAACCCTAGCTTTTATTTTTATTTTGTTTAGATCGTTTTTTTTATTTTTTTCGGTGTACTTATTTAACGAGCGTTTGCTCGTTCGTTCGTTTTAACAGATGAGTTCATTGTTTAGTTGCACTTAACGAACGTCCATTCGTTAAACTGTTCAGCAGTTTTCCTTTTTCTCGCATTCTCCGCGATTATTCGAGATCATGATTTCTGATCCGATTTTCGTTTTAATTTATCTTTTCGCTCGTTTATCGGAATCAGGCGATTCAAGTGCCTAGAGTATCGTCTCAAAACCGTCTTTCCGTTTAACCAACTCAAACAAGTTTTTGCTTCTGTAAAATTTGACTTAGGTCCAGATTAGTAAACAAAGCTTGTTTCTTTCGCTGTTTGACTTTCGTTGCTTCGTTTGATTTGATTCTTTTTGCAAACCGGAGTTCTTAAGTTGAACTTTCTGGTTATATTTCGTATCTGAGTTTTACCCGTGCATTAGATGAGTACTTATTGTATGCTTGTTTGTTTGCGATAGAGTACCCGGAGTGCGTTGCTTGCTACTTCGAATCGCTAGGTTTCACGGATCATCAACAAGGCAAGTAACACTTTGATCATACCTCTTTACTATCCAGTTTTTATTACATTAGATCAATCTTCAAACAATTGCATGGTTAGGATATGATTAATATGTGGGTTTTGGGAAGTAGATGAGGTAGTGCCTATTACCTGTTATATTATCAAACCCTTGGGAGTTACTTCTACGTTCGCTTATATTGCCATGCTATGCTAGTAGACGTGGATTGGGTGAGTGTATCCATGACAGATGTGAGATTGTTATTTAATGGTTTATTTAAGGTGGCAACTTTAATACACATCTGGGTGGATTGAGGCACCTGGGTATTCCAGCGATTGCCTGTTTTTTTGGACCGCCACCCAGGCTCAAAGGGATCATGAGATTATTCATGCTAGAAACTTCCGTGTGCAGCCACAAGCTACTATGGGCTCTAGCATAGTTGATTAAGTGGTGCGAACTCTTAAAGTGGTAGACTAGGAGATGTAGGGGAAAGTAGGTGTAACTGTCTACCCGATCGTAAGGTGCTAGCGCTTCTGAAAGACTATGTCTCGGTCATCCGTTTTCTCAAACACCATGTAGTGCGAGAAATCCAACAGAGGAGATCGGGACTTGTGGGGAAAAGTGCGCAAACCTCTGCAGAGTGTACAAACTAATCATGTTTAGCTGTGTCCCCGGTTATGGACGTTTTGAGTATCTAGTTCTTGGATTATCATGTGAATCTCATCATGTTACTTTAATTTAATTTGTTGGGTTTAATGGTGATGCTTAATTGGGATTGAGAGGGTGTCTCCCTTCTCAATGTTTAACAACCACCATGATAGTTAAATAAAATTTATTCCTTTGTAGTAGGGATAAATTGGCTTTATGCAAAACTGTAACCATAGAGCTTTCCACCAGCCATATATGCATGTAGAATAGCATTATTCTGTTCATTACTCTCTATGTGTTACATTGCCAGCATATTCCATATGCTGACCCGTTCTGGGCTGCAACGTTCATGTTGCAGACTTTTCAGACGACGAGTAAGGAGCCTTAGGTCGTGGTCTTATACTCAGTGATGCCGTTGGAGTTGATGGACTCACTTTTCATCCAAGCCTTCCGCTGTTATCGTTATTAGATGGCCTTAAGCCATATTTATTGTAATAAGTTCTCCTTTGAGACATTCGATGTAATAAGTGTGTGATTGCTACTCTGTTATAAATCCTTCAAGTATTGTGCGTGTCAGCATTACTGATCCAGGGATAACACTAAAGCACATAGATCAGACTGTTTGAGGTCTAGTCGCTACAATTGCATCATATATATCATCACCACAAGTTAATGGTATACTAGCTAGCTAAAAATCATTATAGTCGCCATTACCACTATTTAATCATCATAGTCATTACTGCTATCTAATCACCACCAATACCAGCTTATAGAAGAAATATTCACTGTGTACCAGAAGGAAAGATATCATCGAGTTCAACATGATCACTCTTTGAGATTAAGTTCAGGACGAAGAACACGGACATGAGAGGACAAGTACTAAGAGCATGCTAATCACTCATGCTGCTCTCTCTCTCTCAGGTAAAATGGGATAGAACATGTGTAGCTCTCCCGATTCATCATATTGGAGCATGCAGATGAACCTATCTCCTAATTGTGGGTTGCGCTTCTGCTTGTTGACTCCTGGTACTTCTCGTAATCGTGAGGAACATCTAGTACCGGTTTATAGCATGAACCGGTACTAAAGGTGTCAGTGGGCCCCCAGCCTGACCATAGCCTGCAACAGCCACTTTAGTACCGGTTCATGGCTTGAACCAGTACTAAAGGGTCGCCACGAACCGGTACTAATGATCTCCTTCCGCCTAGCCGTTTGTACCGACACTAATGATCACATTAGTTCCGGTTTTGTTACAAACTGGGACTAATGTGCTTCACATTAGGCCCTTTTTCTACTTGTGCCAGCACCATCTCCTCTCAAACCCTAGTTCATCTCTTGTATCCGATTTTTGTCTCAAAACCTTAGATTGGTACCTGTGGGTTGCTAGCAGTGTTGATTACTCCTTGTAGTTGATGCTAGTTGGTTTATTCGGTGGAAGATCATATGTTCACATCCTTAATGCATATTAATACTCCTCCGATTATGAACATGAACATGATTTGTGAGTAGTTACATTTGTTCCTGTGGACATGGGAGAAGTCTTGCTATAAGTAGTCATGTGAATTTGGTATTCGTTCGATATTTTGATGAGATGTATGTTGTCTCTCCTCTTGTGGTGTTATGTGAACGTCGACTACATGACTCTTCACAATTGTTTGGGCCTAGAGGAAGGCATTGGGAAGTAATAAGTAGATGATGCGTTGCTAGAGTGACAAAAGCTTAAACCCTAGTTTATGAGTTGCTTCGTAAGGGGCTGATTTGGATCCATATGTTTCATGCTATGGTTAGGTTTACCTTAATACGTCTTTTGTAGTTGCGGATGCTTGCAATGGGGGTTAATCATAAGTGGGATGCTTGTCCAAGAAAGGGCAGTACCCAAGCACCAGTCCACCCACATACCAAATTATCAAACTAACGAACGTGAATCATATGAGCATGATGAAAACTAGCTTGACGATAATTCCCATGTGTCCTCGGGAGCGCTTTTCTCTATATAAGAACTTGTCCAGGCTTGTCCTTTGCTACAAAAAGGATTGGGCCATCTTGGTGCACCTTATTTACTTTCATTACTTGTTGTCCGTTACAAATTACCTTATCACAAAACTATCTGTTACTGTTAATTTCAGTGCTTGCAGAGAAAACCTTACTGAAAACCGCTTGTCATTTCCTTCCACTCCTCGTTGGGTTCGACACTCTTACTTATCGAAAGGACTACGATAGATCCCCTACACTTGTGGGTCATCAGCTCACACGCCGCATAGGGGACGAAGGGAGGCGCCAGATCGCGCACATCGACCGTCGCAGAAGCCGCCGCTGGCCACCAACGACCACCGGATCCCGCCGCCCGCGCAGCCGGGACACCGGATTCACCACCTGCACGGCTGTTAGCCAACCGTGCCTTGCCAATGGAGGCTCCGCTCTAGATCCAGTGTTCCCCACACAGGGCAGGGCAACCGAGGCCCCCGCCGCCACCATCCTTGGCACCCCGGGCTTGCCTGGCGGCTGCCTCAAGCGGCAGCAAGGGAGGAAGGAGGGAAGGGGGTGAGGAGAAGGGGCAGCTAGGGTTGGGAGGAGGTGGCGGCTAGGGTTACTAGTTCGTATCACTGAAACTTAAGAAACTTTCAGTTATTCGTTTGACTCCATAACAAATAATATTTTAAAGATGCTGCCATGGAACACTAGTGTAGAACTGGGCTATAGCACCAGTTCGTAAGGCCCTTTAGTGCCGGTTCTGTAACCGGCACTAAAGGGTGGGGAGTAAAGCCCCCCCCTAGTCCCGGTTCAACACGAACCGCCACTAAAGGGCCACCACGTGGCACGAGCCCACGCCGGGGACTGGGGGACCTTCCAACTGGTACTAAAGCTTTTTTGAGGTCACCCATCCTCTCACTACTCTAACCTGAGCACGCTTAATTTCCAAGTTCTATTCCTCCTAGTTTCCAAGTCTGCACTTGTTGTTTACCTCACAATAGTAAGCTGTCAATCCTATTAACCCTCAAGAGTTTAGCTTGAGCATGAAGTCACATGTTTCACCATTTGAGTTTGAAACTATTATTCTAAAAAATAATTATTATTTAGTAACACTAATATTTTTGAATAAGTAGTTCGACCATAGTTTGACCAGATTTGACCATGGTTTGACCACAGTTTGACCAAAATTCAAAAAACTAAAATAATTATTTATTAACACTAATATTTCTTGAATGAGTAGTTTGTCCACAGTTTGACCAGATTTAACAAAAATTCAAAAAAATGAAATTTGAGCATATATCTTTTTTCCTTTTAGTATTTGAGGATTCTAAAAATTTGCAAACAGGCCTACGGCGGTCGAAATCGGATGCGGATTTTCGTGCTGATTTTTTAATATATTATGTGTTTTTGTTTCGACATCGTATGTAAAAGATATGGCCGTTTTACTTTTTCATAACACTTTTTTGCAAAATATGTCCCAAATTTAAGTTTTTTAATTTTCCTAACTAATAGATGTAGTAACATAAATACATCTCGAAGGATTTTAATTTTTGAAGTTTTTATCATTTTCTTTTGTTTTTTACAAAACTGAAATGGCGATACATGGGGAGGGGGTGTAGAGTTTGAAAATTGCCTTTAGTCCCGCTTTGTGTCTCCAACCGGGACTAAAGGTTAGACCCCTTTTAGTCCCAGTTTGTGATACAAACCGGGACTATAGTTGGCCCTTTAGGCCCGGTTTGTGACCCGGTTTGTGTCACAAACCGGGACTAAAGGGGCTCGTGGGGCCCCGGTCTAACTCCAGCCTGCCACCACCCCTTTAGTCCCGGTTTGTGACACAAACCGGGACTATAGGTCACAAATGAACCGGCACTAATGCATAGCCGTTCGAACCGGCACTAATAGTCACATTAGTGTCGGTTCATTTACAAACCGGGACTAAAGGGCTGAACATTAGGCCCTTTTTCTACTAGTGGAATTACCCTATTGGAATGAAATTGATTGGACTAATCCGCAAATGTAAATATCATTGTCTTAACTTGAAACTTAGTGTTATCTCCGTGTATTAATTAATTTACTTCCATCACATGATACATATAAATATTATTAAGTGTACTTTGTATCACATTGTTATGATCAATTTAATAATTCTTCTAACAAATTAGGAGAAATATCAGTTTTAGTGACCTATTTTGAGTTCTCTTTAACAAAACTTAATAGATCAATTTATGGTTTTGGTTACTTTTTGTTAGCTTGTTCACACAATATGTCATTAGGATACAGTGATGTCAGCCAAACTAAAGTTTCCATTCCAGATAATAAAGATCGGGAGTGTATTTGAAAATCTACATTAGACGTTGGTCATGTATGAGCTGTTTTGGATGGGTGTTCAGAGTACAAAAGCCGATACTTACAGATATCAGCTTTGATGGATTATTGAAGTTGCCTTACAGATGTTGACCTTAAGTACATTAAATATCTTCAATGTGACTGATATAAGGGAACAGTGTTTCAATTTGTCAGAAGATAGGAAAGTCAATCTTTATGGCAATGATTTGCAAAAAGTGTTTGGCATCCCTTGTGAACAAACATAGATCAATGTAGATGATGATTAGACATGGGTCGGTTCTTTCGAGGATAATATCAGTATGATTGGAAATTATAGTCATAGTCTTGAATAAGTTGAGAATTTTTTGGGAATGGAGTTAACAATAAAATCGAGTCAAGCTAAAAAGACATTGTTAGAGGCAACACGTGTTATATTTATTACAAGACATTTGATAGCCCCATCATCAGAACCGTCTACACAACTGTTGACTATTGGTCAGCTCTTTATAGGAGTGAATACATAGCTTATTATAATTGGTGTGGGTGTGCAATGAACTTTCGTGTTGGTGCTATTAGCGACCCAAAGCAACAGATGAAGTCAAATAGTCATGTTATTTTTTTTCATGGTTGTCATTAGTTTTTGCAAGTAAGTTATCTTGTGATTCATAATATTTGAAATGACATATTGCTAGTATAAGTTTATCTTTGTGCCAATCGTTTTCATTGACAATCAAGTTCTTACTAGTCGGAGGACATATAATGAACTTCTAAGAATTACAAATTATGATAATCCGCAGAAAAAAGATATAATTTGTAGTTCACAAGAGACACCTAATAGTTTAACAAAAACGACACCCAAGCACCAAAACTGCACCATGTAGCGTCCGGTTCCCCCTATGTGTGTTAGCGCCACAACGAGCAAGTAGAGCGAGGGAACCGCTGCCATGGCAGCAAAGGGCCAGAACACTACCATGGCAGCGAGACCGGTCCAAGATGGCTACCTGACAAGGAGAATCTCCAGCAGGCCCAAGCGAATCGTCCAACCCAACAGAAGGTTCGTTGGGCCAGAGTGGGCCCACTGGCTGCATCGCCACTGGCTACTTATTCCACGGGTGTCGATTGACTCGGCATCCAGAAGGATCAGACAAAGGAACGGCGGCTCTACTCTCTCACCTACTTTCCCCTTTCATTTCTTCATTAGCAAGAACACCCATGGTGATGTATGAACTGAGTTGAATCCTTGTGAGTGTAATAGATCGATCCGATACCCTAACATCCTGGTATTAGAGACCACCACCACCACCTCCCTCCATAGCGGCACCCTGGAAACTCGTCAACGCTTCCACCCGCAGCAAGTCCTCCTCACCACCATGGATCCGGCACTCAAGGAGTACCTCGACAAGCTTCATCAGGACGCGAAGAGCGACTCCGCAAGCGTCCTCAAGCAGTTGCAGGCGCAGTCATCGCAGATCGAAGATCTCCTTCACTGGTAACCCGATCTAGAAGCCCGCTTCGCCAAGCTGGAGTCCAAGGTTGCCCTGGTACAGTCGACTCCTCCCCAGCCGGCTGCATCGCCTTCGTCGAGTGGAGCGACGACCCAAGTCCCTCCACCATCGTTGCTTTAAGCACGAGGACTGCTCAACGGGTCTAACAGCCACGGCGATGCCAATCTCACCGGAGGGGCCCCCGTTGGTGACCATTGAGTCACCGGCGGCACTCCCGGTCACGGATATGTCTCACCACCTGTCGCTCGCTCCGCCGGACCCCATATCATCATCCTTCCTCGCCAATTTGGGCCAGACCCCTTCCCCCATGAGTTTTCCTCTGTTCAACAGCGAGAACCCACAACTATGGAAAACGCTTTGTGAGCAGTATTTTCAGATGTTTGCCGTTCACGATACCTATCACGTTCATATGGCAATTCTGAATTTCTCCGGTCCTGCGGGCATCTGGCTCCAGTCAGTTCGGAAGAAACTAATCTGACTTGATTGGGAGTCATTCACGTCCTTGCTCTGCACCCTATTTGGACATGATAAACATTAGATGCTTATCCGTCAGTTTTATGCCATCAAGAAGCATACTACTGTCGTTGATTTTATTGAGCGATTTGAATCACTGATGAATCACCTCATTTCCTACTCTGAAAGTACTCACCTGTAAGGGAATATTTATCCCTAAGGTGTTTTGGTGATTGATGACAATGCTTTTGCGGACTAATCGTGTGCGTTGAGTTTTTCAGAGATTCATTCTTTGGCACGAGACGATTCCCTCCCCTCGGAGTGTTATTCAAGATGGTGTAGCTCTTTTGGTTCTATTTTGGTGGACTAGTTTCGTAGGAGTCACCGTATTATCAAGAGGGAGTCCGCTTTGGTAAGGCTAGGGTGGCATCAACACGTACACATCCTTGTCACACCCTTTGAGCCTTTCCGCTTCAATGGAGAGCTCGTTCCCCTTCACATGTGCATCATTTGGTCCCAGCGGTAGTACCGCAGACCACAGCGGTAGTACCACCCGAGTGCTACAAGCGGCAGTACCACTCCATAGTGGTAGTACCGCTTGAAGCCCTCCACCGTAGTACCGCTGCGGCTCCGTGCTCCTGCTGCCTCAACTCGAGGGCTCTTTTCTCGTGTCAGGTTTTGCGGCACTAGTTGCGGCAGTAGAGGCGGTAGTACCGCTCTTAAGCGGTAGTACCGCCCTTACCACCACGGTAGTACCGCTATGGGTCCAGGTCCTCCCTTTGATCCTCGCTCCCCTCTTCTGTGCGGCAGTACCGCGAGTTGGGATGGTAGTACCGCTGGCCACAGCGGTAGTACCGCCCACCCCTGTGGTAGTACCGCTCTCTGCGGGACTGCTTTGGGGGGTAACGGTTGGATTGTTCCCCCCACTATATAAGGGGGTCTTCTTCCCCAAATTGACCTACCTCTTCCCCCAAAAGCTCCATTGTTGCTCCAAGCTCCATTTTCGCCCGATCTCTCTCCCTAGCCAATCAAACTTGTTGATTTGCTCGGGATTGGTTGAGAAGGCCCCGATCTACACTTCCATCAAGAGAAATTTGATTCCCCCCACTAATACCTAGCGGATCTTGTTACTCTTGGGTGTTTGAGCACCCTAGACAGTTGAGGTCATCGAGGAGGCATAGTCCATTGTGGTGAAGCTTTGTGGTGTCGTTGGGAGCCTCCAATTAAGTTGTGGAGATTGCCCCAACCTTGTTTGTAAAGGGTCAGTCGCCGCCTTCAAGGGCACCAATAGTGGAATCACGGCATCTCGCATTGTGTGAGGGCGTGAGGAGAATACGGTGGCCCTAGTGGCTTCTTGGGGAGCATTGTGCCTCCACACCGCTCTAATGGAGACGTACTTCCCCTCAAAAGGAAGGAACTTTGGTAACACATCCTCGTCTCCATCGGCTCCACTCTTGGTTATCTCGTGCCTTTACTTGTGCAAGCTTTTTTGTGTTGTATCCCTTGCTTGCTTGTGTACTTGTTGTTGTTGCATCATATAGGTTGCTCACCTAGTTGCATATCTAGACAACCTACTTTGATGCAAAGTTTAATTTGGTAAAGAAAAGCTAAAAATTGTTAGTTGCCTATTCACCCCCCCCTCTAGTCAACTATATCGATCCTTTCATCACCCATATTTTTCCTGACCCGTTTTGTCGAGGGATTACGACCGGACATTTGTGCGGTAGTGCTTGTGCAGCGACCACCTGACCTGGACACGGCATGTTCGCTGGCCCTACTTCAGGAGGAAGTGGCCGACGGCGACCTGCCCTACAAGCGCTTCTCCAATGCCAACCAGGGGCCAAGCCACATTGCCAGGTTAACTCCACCCTCCTTCTTCAGTAGACCAGCAACTGGCTCTGAAGACAGGCACAGGACTGACGCAGCTCGGGCTATGTCTGAAGCAAGCAAAATCGCAGTGCTCCGTCAATTTTGCCGAGCAAAGGGCTCTCTTTCAAATGCGGCGAATGTTGGGGCAAGGACCACGTATGCCTACCAACGGTACAGATGCACATCGTGGACGAATTGCTCGCCATGTTCAGCCTGGATGATCCAACTAGTGACTCCCCACCCGACTCGCCTATTTCTAAAGAAGAGAACCTATGCACCCTCTCACGTCAGGCTGAAGACGGTTCATCAGATCCCGGTGTCCTGCAACTGCAAGCATGGATACAAGGGCATGAGATACTGCTGTTGGTGGACTCTGGCAGTTCAACATCATTTGTTGACAGCTCTCTAGCAGCCAAACTTACTGGAGCCACTCCCCTGCCGAGACCGTGCCGTGTGCGAGTTGCAGATGGAGCCACCATTCCATGCACTCGTTACATACCTGCATGTCAGTGGATCACACAAGGGCACAAGTTTCAAACAGATTTCTAAATTCTCAAGCTGGGATCGTATGATGCTATCCTTAGTATGGACAAGCTCCGCAAGCACAGCCCTATGAACATCAATTGGCTTGAACAATACCTGACAGTTACTACACCAGGAAGGCAACTAAAATTGACTGCAGTTTCTTCAGATCAAACTCAATGTTCAGTCATCTCAGCTCCGGAACTGCTCAAAGCTTGTAAGGAAGGCTCAATAGCTCATGTCCTCCTCCTGAACTCGCTGGATGGGAGCAGCAAAACTGACACACCAATTCCAACTGAAGTTCTTCGTTTTCTGGAGCACTTCACCGATGTTTTTGAAGACCAAAGATGCCTCCCTCCATGACGCGAATGTGATCATAGAATCCCTCTGATGGTGGGTGCACAACCAGTCAACTCGCGACTTTACAGATACAAGCCTGAACTCAAGACAGAAATCGAGCATCAGGTGCAAGAGTTGCTCGATGCCGGCGTCATTCAAAAGAGCTCCAGCCCGTTCTCATCCCCAGCACTCCTTGTCAAAAAGAAAGACGACACCTGGTGTCTCTGTGTTGATTATCGACGACTCAACTCCATGACAGTGGTCAGCAAGTACCCCATTCCCCTCATCGATGAACTGTTGGACGAACTTGCGGCCGCCAAGTGGTTCTCCAAACTGGACCTATGCGCGGGGTTTCATTAGATCAGAATGGCCAAGGGCGAAGAATACAAGACGTCCTTCCAAACCCATTCCAGCCACTGGGAGTACCGCGTCATGCCTTTTGGGGTCGCCGGAGGACCAGCCACATTCAACGGCGCCATAAACACTACTCTCCGCCCAGTAAACCGTGTTTGCGCCATCTCATTCTTCGATGATATTCTCATCTTCAGCAAAACTCTGAAAGAGCACATCCAGCACATCTCGCAAGTGCTACAGTTGTGCCAACCCCAGCAAGATTCAGACGATCGAGAACTGGCCAACACCCACTTGTACCAAGGAGTTACGTGGTTTCCTCGGGCTGGCAGGATACTACAAGAAGTTTGTTCAACATTTTGGGATCATTGCACGACCGCTCTTCACTCTGCTTAAGAAGAACCATCAGTTTGTGTGGACCAGTGATACACAGCAAGCCTTCGACGCTTTGAAGCAGAAGCTGATCACAGCCCCTCTACTGCAGTTGCCTGATTTCAAGAAAACGTTCACCATTGACACGGATGCTTGCGCCTACGGGGTGGGTGTAGTTCTCCAGCAAGAAGGCCACCCTATAGCCTACATGAGCAAACCTCTCGGTCCCAGGAACAGAGGGATGTCCACTTATGGAAAAGGAATGCATGGCAATTCTTATGGCTATTGAATAGTGGCGTCCCTACCTGCAGAATGAAGAGTTCATCATCCGCACAGATCAGCGCAGTCTGATCCACCTCGACGACCAACACCTATCCACCTCTGGCAACAAAAAGCTTTCACTAAGCTTCTTGGTCTATGTACAAAATTTGTTACCGCCCAGGCGCCACTAACACAGTTGCAGATGCCCTGTCACAGCGAGCACCAGATGCAACAGCAACAGCAATCTCAGTCTGCAAACCGGTGTGGCTGGATGACATTCTTGCAAGCTATGAAAACAACCCCCAAGTTCAGAAGATCATCAGCGACCTCACTCGACGACCGGACCCCAATCAACGTTTCTCCATGCGCGATGGTCTGCTATACTTAAGAGAAAGACTCTGGTTGGGTGGTTCCCCTGCTCTCCAACAACGCATGCTCCATGCCTTCCACGACAGCATGGTGGGCGACCACTCCGGCGTGCCAGTCACATATCGCCGCCTCCGCCATCTCTTCGCTTGGCCCAAGATGAAAGAGCACACCAAGAGGTATGTCCAGTCCTGCCCCACTTGTCAGCAGGCCAAACCAGAGCGTGTGTGCTACCCCGGCCTGCTCAAACCTCTCCTAATTCCAGACGGCGCGTGGAAGGTAGTCACCATGGATTTCATCGACGGGCTGCCATCCTCAGGCAAGTTCTACTGCATTCTTGTCGTGGTTGATAAGTTCACGCGCTACGCGCATTTCTTGGCCCTTAGTCGCCCCTTCACAGCAGCAAAAGTAGCTCATTCCTACCTGGAGAACGTCTACAAACTGCACGGACTCCCCGAAGCTATCGTCTCCGACAGAGACCCAATTTTCACCAGTAGTTTTTGGCGCAAGCTCTTCAAGACAATTGGCACTGAACTCAACATGAGCACACCGTACCATCCGCAAACTGACGGACAAACGAAGCGCTACAACCAGTGCTTGGAAATTTTCTTCGATGCTTCACCCATGCCAACCCCAACAAGTGGCATCAGTACTTGGCCCTTGCGGAGTTCCGGTACAACTCCAGCTTCCACTCTGCTCTTAACACTTCCCCCTTCGTCGCCCTCTACAGTCACGAGCCTCGCCATTGGGGAATTGAAGCTGCTTCAACAAGCAAGATCCCACAACTCAAAGACTGGCTCGAAGAGCGGAAGCACATGCAGCAGGTCATCCTAGAGCACCTCCACCGTGCTCGCAATATCATGAAGAACCAAGCGGACAAGAAGTGCACTGATCGCTCATTCCAAGTGGGCGGCTCCGTCTTCGTCAAGCTGCAACCATACATCCAGACAACGGTGGTATGCCGCTCCAACCACAAGCTCTCCTTCTGCTATTTCGGTCCCTACAAGATCGTCCGCGTCGTCAACACCGTTGCCTACGAGCTCGAGCTACCTTCCGGCCGCCAAGGTCCACCCCGTCTTCCACTTGTCACAACTCCGCCGGGCTCTCTCTCCCACCACCCAAGTCGAGACGGCGCTGCCAATTCCCACCGACGAGCCATTGAAGCCGGTGGAGATCATCAACACAAGATGGCGCCAAACCCCGCAAGGCAGGCGTGAACAACTGCTCGTGAGCTGGTCCGATCCATCGATCCTGGACGCCAAGGCCATGCGCGAACGCTACCCCATGCTGCCGGCTTGGGGACAAGCCGGCTCTCAAGAAGGAGGGGATGTCAGCGCCACGACGAGCAAGCAGAGCGAGGGAACCGCTGCCATGGCAGCAAAGGGCCAGAACGCTACCATGGTAGCGAGACCGGCCCAAGATGGCTACATGGCAAGGAGGATCTCCAGCAGGCCCAAGCGAATCGTCCAGCCCAACAGAAGGTTTGTCGGGCCAGAGTGGGCCCACTGACCGCATGGCCACTGGTTACTTATTCCACTGGCGTCGATTGACTCGGTATCCAGAAGGATCAGGCAAAGGAACGGCGGCTCTCCTCTCTCACCTACTTCCCCCTTTCCTTTCTTCCTTAGCAAGAACACCCATGGTGATGTATGAACTGAGTTGAATCCTTGTGAGTGTAATAGATCGATCCGATACCCTAACAGTGCGAGCCCAGCAGGAGGTGAAAGAGGAGGAGCCCGCGGCGACGGTGCGGCCGCTGCAGGAGGAGCAGGACCTCGTCGACCACGAGGTAAACAAACTAACCATACCACCATTCGTGCATTACGTGGCAAAATGGACATTTCCATGTTCATCTACTTCTGATACATTAAAATTACCAAAAATTTGGAAACCAGCTTCATGTAGCAGAATTTTCTAGCATGGTAGCAAGAAATGCTGGAGTATATACTAGTCATGCCATGTTGACTTTAAAAAAAATAGTGGGAGTGCCGGCCTGTACTGAGTTGAATTCTGCTGTTGTCACACCGCAGGGAGCTCCACTGTCGGAGTACACGCTTCGTCTGATCGGCTCTGATCTTGAGCACTACATCCGCAAGCTGCTCGACGACGGGGAGATTAAGTACAACATGAGGTACAGGGTGCTCAATTTCAGCATGGGCAAACCCCGCGTCAAATTCAACAGCAGCCAGATCCCAGATGTAAAATAGATACATACAACTATGCTAGCTGACGAGTTGTCGAGTTGTATCTACGCACTTGCTGTTCCATAAAAAAGAAGCATTACTAGAGCATTCCAAAGTCATGACCGCAGTTGCACATATACAAAACAATACATTGGCTGTCGACAGCATCTTGTCCATAAACCTTCCACCTGAAAGAGAGGCTGAGCAAACTAGGGTCTAAAGATAATTCATTTGGGGGGTCGTGAGTACCAAGATAGGCTACTAGTTTCTCTTAAAATCACTACAACGAGTTGTGCTGACAAATAACAATACCACGGGAAACCCCCTCAGTTTTGCTAGTTGAGAAAGGAGAGGTCTTCTGTAATTCTGTAGATAATCTCATTCCATGGAAGGAATAATCTTGTAAAGTTTGAAATCATCACTCCATGGCCTGAATTGGTCCTCATTCGTAATATTCTACAGAGGAAGAGAGTAAATTGTTAGGGAGTCGGATATTTCATAGGGAAGCCCATCTATATAAGAAGAAAAAGACGATGCCACATGCTGATAAAAATTAAGCAATATGAAGGAATCAGTTTTGTGTCTCCCCAAAGTTCTTCCTTCCAGCACATCGTTTCCTAATCCTCCTAAGTCCTCATTCACAATGTCGTGCCTTCCTGGCCATCCTAATCACGTAGTTATCCTCTTGTAAACTAGGTTTGTACCATAACTTTTCAAAATTAGCAACAAGAAAAACTCATACTGATGCACCATGGCTGCTAGTTCTTTGTAACTCCATGCCAGTAAGAACATATGGCAAACTAATGCTTCAAATAAACTCATTAACAATGATTTATACCATACCGGCATGATATTTAACAGGTTAATATTGTGCTGTCTCCGTTAAAAAATAACCTAAACACAAAATAAATAGATTGTTCTAACTGGGAGTAGGTAAAAGATATTACAATTCAGTTAACAACAGGTTGAGCCATTATTGTTAGAGGTTTCATACTATGCAGGCATGCAAAAAGGGTTATTACGAAAAAAAAATTCAAAGAAATGGGGTATGAATGAGGTTACCTCCATCCAGAAGAAAAATCCACGCAACAGAGCTAATTGATTGGGTTTGCTGGTGCTTTCTACACGTACTTGTTTCGCAAGATCTGGAGTTAAATATTAAACAACGGGTTAATTAATACTACAACATGTAATCCATCACGTTAGAGAACATAAGCAGTGTTTATTAAACAGCCACATACCACATTACTTCAAACCAGGTACGTACCAATATGATTTGCTACTACTTTCTCGTCTTAGGCTGGTCATAGTGGGGAGTAACTTAGACTAGTGTCATGCATATGACACTAGTGTAAGTTACTATCTCCATAGTGCAAAGTAACATAGTAGTAGTATCATAGATTGCTTCATTTATTATCTCATAGACTCATTTTGCAGCCTTATTGGGAAAGGCAACTTCTCAAGCAAAACAGCCATTTATTATACTGTAGCAACTATAATAAATATGTTGGGAATTTATCTTTGCACTCCCATCGTGTCGCAGACCTTTGGACCTGTGCTGAAAGTTAATTAAGTTACTCAATTGTTAAGTCTACACAGCGCATTCGTTATCAGTATATATTACTCCACAGCAAACTATTTCAGGCATTTGTTTGTTTTAGTGGGCCCTGGAAGAACTTGATTCATCATTAAAAAAGAAGAACCGAGTTGTCCGGTTAACATACGTAAAACTCAGCTAAAAACGTCATAACAGCCCACACACGAAACAGCGGCCCACCGACCTGGCCACCCACACGAAGCCACACACGGCACTGAGAAGAAAAACATTGTCGAGGTTGTCACCGAGTGCCATCTGTCATCACTCCTCCACGATCCATTTGTCACCACATTCCACGCATATCTTAGGCATAAACAAATACAGAGGACACTCAGCATTGGAATGCTAACATTACAGGATAACGGTTGGTGGCTTTGGTCCTGACACCTTCAGTGGCCACTGGTCAGCGGGGATTTCGGCGACTGCCCAAAGAAAATGGTCAGGAGGACACCTTCACTTCAGCAGACGGGGTTCTCCTCGCAGATCCAGCTTGCCCTATGGCGAGCACAGAAGCAACGGAATATGTGCACAATCTAGGGATAGAGGCCAGAAATCAGGCATCTTTTCTCAACCATCGTGTCTAAGGCAAAGTCATAGGTGTCTGCCAGGGCACCGGCAGCTGGACTTCTGATGATGTTACCGCCGACATAACAAAATTGTGTTGCTAAGCTGTGGCCTCTCTAAAGCTAGTACACAGACTTCTCTTCTATAAATTCATCGAGATGCAAGCTTTGCATTTTCTCAAAGAAGAAAATAAGCATTACATGACAATTTGTGTAATAAAATTATGAAAATGCCACAGCCCTTGTTGTTTTAAGGTCCTGCTAAACTAAGCTTACAGGGGTTTACATTGTATCATGGAAAGCGTATGTCCACCATAGATTCAAGAAACGTCAGCAAGCTATTCTGGGCATAGATTTAACAACCGTGTAAACCAATATATCACCGAAAAAACACAATATTTTGCAAGCTGTAAGGTTCAAAAGGAAATTGATAATTGCAATCCAAGACAACCACAAGTGTGTCATAAATAACAAGACAGACTGTTCAGTAAGCATGGAAAAACGATTCTGATCCTATGCAACGCATAAAGTTACTTCAACCAGGTGATTGAAATAATTGTCAGAAAATACTTCAACAAAGAAAGAGTGAATTGCAAAAAACCACCACATTTGGGGCATCGTTTGCAGAAAACCACTAGGTCACTAATCTTTTGCAAAACTCACCGCGGATTCGGTAAACATTTTACAAATAGCACTGATCAGGTGATTTGGCTCATTTGATCACTTTCTGACAAGTGGGACCAAGTTGTAAGGAGCTGACTTGGCAAAGTTTTGACAGACACACCCCTAAATTGTAAAAAGAAAAAGCAATCAGACCCTGGAGGTGCCGCCGCTGTTCCCCTGCCCGGTTAGCCGCCAGACGGCGCGCCGTTCCCCCCTGCCCAGATCCTCCGCCCTTCTGCCCCTCCGCCCCTCTGCTCCGAAATCGACGCCGACCTCCACCGCCCGCCCGCCCATCTGCTCCCTCCGGCACCTCCTCCTCCGTGCAGCCCGGCGCGGCCAGATTGAGGCGGCGGCCGCAAGGGGCCTGGACCTGGCCGGCCCGCTCCGCGACCTCCTCCCGCCGGTGGACTTCTGCTGCGCGTACAGCTCCACCCTCACCCACGCCCGCCCCGACGGCACCTCCATGGTCGAGTACATCCTCGGCGTCGCCGACCCCCTCCAGTGGCACTCCGAGGTAGGCTAGCTACACCCGGACAGCGTCCCTTCCTTTCTGCATCACGCTCTGCGCTGGATAAGCGGTACACCTCCAGCGCGCATTGGGTCACGACCGTGCTGCGGGTTCCTCGAGGACGAGTTCCACGGCGGGGAACCGGTGCTCGGGCGCGCGACGGTAGTTGACGGAAACGATCACGGCGGCCGGCTCATTGCAGAAGCGGCGGCACATCGCGTCCGGGGGCATGGATGCTGCAGAGAGTAGGAGACGGGAGAAGGAGGGGATGTGCGGCTCGGTCTACAGCAGGCGGCGAGCGCGGCGTGGTGGTGGAGATGAAAGGTGGCGGCGCGGTGGCTCGCTGGTGAGGCAGCATGCCGCCGGCTGAGCAGGCGGAGCGGAGCGGCCACGGAGGCGTCCTGCAGGCAGCGAACGGAGGGAGGGGTTGATTGCTTTTTCTTTTTAGATCTAAGGGTGTGTGTAAATGTTATGCCAAGTCAGCTCCTTACAATCTGGTCCCACTTGTTAGAAAGTGATCAAATGAGCCAAATCACCTCATCAGTGCTATTTGCAAAATGTTTACCGAATCCGCGGTGAGTTTTGCTGCAAAATGTTTACCGAATCCGCGGTGAGTTTTGCAAAAGATTAGTGACCTGGTGGTTTTCCGCAAACGATGCCCCAAATGTGGTGGTTTTTTGCAATTCACTCACAAAGAAAACAAGCAGGGAAATATTACGTAACACAAATCCAAAGAACCAAAAAAAAGTATGCACATAGTATGAAAGCAAGCATACCTGGGTGACAATCAAAATATGATTGCACCCTTTCATGTGTAGAGTCGTAGTACTTCACACCGCTGCGCGTCTGCCTTTTCTTTGTTGCCGGAAGGCGAATTGTAGCATTACCAAGCAGCATATCGTATTCTCCCTGGCTAAATGGTTTGCGGAGAACACGCATCAACCTTTCCTTGAATTCTGAATCTGGCCTCTCCATGATATGTTTAGGCCATACAAAACCATCTAATCCCTGTGAAACAATGAACTTATCACGATTCACGAGTATGTAGAATATGGGAAATATACTTCAAAAAAACTTTCATAATAAGAAAAAATCAAACAAACTATTTGAATGATCGGTTTAAACCTAAGGAAATTTAACTGGATCATATAGGCTTTCTGAGCAAACCTGACATGCATAATATTGTATGTGGATAATTTTCCTTTATTTCGTCAATCTTAATGTTAGTGTGCTCATCTTTGCCATTGTCAAAACTTCTTTCCTTTTTGCTATCCCCAAATTCACCTGGGCTAGGCCAACCCAGACTTGAGCTGAAGCCTAACATGAGTGAAATGTTGTTGGTATCTGGTGGTGGTATATGTCCAGATTTCCGTATTCAACGGATAACTGTCCTGTCTTTAATATGTACATCCGCTCACAAATAGATGAGTCGCCAAACATTGTGTCATAATGTATCCGAAGATAGGTAATCAGATCGTCAAACAAGAGTCTATCATCAGGATATGCAAGTTCATTTTTAATGCATTCTATGTGGTTTCATATCACCAGCAGGCCCCTCCATGTCTGCATGCCAAGAACCCATGTTATGACTGCATGTCAGAATGTTTTGCAGTTTCAAGATTATGAAACTAGCACATGCAATAGACTACCAGATAGTTTGGCTAGGTGATTGTAAAATTAGAGAACCAGCATATTCATGTAATATATCCGAAGAATTCCAGACAACAACAAAAAGCAAAATATTTTGAATAAAGCAATCTGTTTCTGTTCTCCCAAAGCAGACATTACTATAGAGTCTAATCATGATCATTTTAGGCAAACAGGGCATAAGTCGAGCAGATCTTCGAAGTTGTGGCTTTCTGTTCTCAAGCAGGAATTGCGTCAGACAGCAGGATCACATATTTATTCATTGCTTAAACTTTGAGAAAAGAAAAAGGAAACCACACACACAACTATGTTATAAAAATACAGATTGGTCAGAAACAGACATGTAACATGTTTTAGAAATCCATAAGAAATGCAACTCTTTCTAGATTGTGCGCTAGCTAAGATTCTTTGGCGTTCGATTCATATTGCCTTTAATATTGCTCCACCTACCTCCATCAACATGTTATTTGGAACGTAGCTTGATGGGGTGGACTCGGATATAGCGAGGCACATTCGTGTTGGAGTTTGTGCCTTATTATGGGCAGTCTGGAACTGCAGAAATGATTTGATTTTTAACAGAACAACGAACATTCACTTTTTGCAGGTTATCTTCAGGGCCACAGCATTGATCCGTATGTGGTCGCTACTCACTCCGACGGAGGCCAGGAGGCATTTGGCTACTGCGTCTACCCGATGGGAGATGGTAGCTCGGGTTATTTTCAACCGGTTTGGATGGCGGTCATGTAATAGGGTAAGCATGTAGTGCTCCTATTTTATTTGCCAGCCGGTTGTGGCTTTTTATTTAGGCTCTTATGAGCGTTTTGTGTTATTTCGTACTTCGAGACTTTGGAGACTTTGCTACTGGTTTCTTTTTAATAATATGAGCCGTATGCATCTTTCTGATGCAGAGGCTAGGGTAACACCCCTTTTCGAAAAAAATAAATAAGAAATGCAACTCTATATTTTGATTTGTCTCAAAATTTGATTTGCCGTATGCATTTGTGTAGTCAAAGTGTGCTGGAAGAAGCGAAGCACCATGAACTCAGTATGTTCACTTCGATACTAGAGCGATCCCCTGTTGGATCACTAAACAGCAAAAGGTGATGAAACCGAGCATCCAGTCTTCCTTGGACTTGGTTGCATGCTATTTTGCTCCATCCAAATTAACACAGATGTGCTTGCATGATATTTATTTGAGGCAGATCAAAGCATGGCATGGCATGGCTTATGCCAGTCCTCCTTCCCTAGGCCACTTGCTTGAGGTATAACAACCGGACGTAATTGCACCAAAGGCAGCAAACAAAAACATTATTGAACAGATCATTCATGCCGTTTTCTTTACTTTTTTTACATTAGGAGAGCGTTGTAATGTGTGTATACAATATGCAAGAGAAAAAAAAATACAAGTGGAGCCAAAGGAGACAAACAAAAATAATTAGATTCTAGTTAGCAAAATCTTATAGTTTAAATTTGAAATGCATCTCTCTTCCTTAGTACTACAATCATAAAAGATAAACCTTGACTCGACTACTAATTTCATAGTGGGCAGTGTCACATGTGTGATGAGACCTTCATATATTACTTTGTAGAATCATTTTTCATTGGACATGCATTAATATTTTGTTGGTTAAATCTAAGGTCAATATTTAGCACAAAATACAAAGGGGGCCAATAAACCAAGACAGAGGTAGTATGTTACTCCATTTGTCTCTCTTCTCCTTAATTACTTGTCACATCATCTTTTTTGCATATGTGGCAGGCATGTTACTACTACCTATGTTACTCCCACTATGTGAGACAATGTATGTGAACCACATAGGTGTCTATATTTTAGAAAATGTTAACCACCAGATTAATTGGTAATAGATATACTCCATGCTCCTAAATACTCCTTCCATTGGAAAATAATTCAGTTATTTCCAAAGGGAGGGGATATTACTCTACTCTGAAATAAGTGCGTTCTGAATGTTAAAGAGAGGTGTGCATTAAGTTAATCAGGAAGTGCCATGTATTGAAGGAACTAAACAAACAAACATAACTATGGTAACCCCCCCCCCCCCCCCCCCCCCCCCCCCCCCCCCCCGCACCCCGACCCCGACATTATACCACCTTAATTTTCTAAGCAGCTTGTCATTTCAATAAGCAAATAAGCCGACTGAACAGGCATTCTATGCAATGAATGACTCTCCATATTTAACAAGTATACAGCACATTCATTTATTTAGAACTAATGTGATGTAAAATGCAGCATTGTAGTTTTCAGATTTGCTATAGGAAGCATCAACATCAACATCAATTAGGCACATTGGTACAAGACATAATACTATTCTTGCATGTCAATAGCCTCTTATGTGGCATATCTGCCGACGAACACAAGTATAAACCACAGAAAATTCATTCCTCACTGCTGAAAACACATATTTGCTCGTTCTATATTAACCAACAGTGCGTGCCGGGGGCAAAAATAAAAGGCATGGGGAATTCTCACCGAATCAATGTGAGGCTCGGCATCATATCTTGAATTCCTTTCTCTGTTCACAGTATTCAGTGTTTCCACAGGCAGCTCCCCCGACGGCTTCTCTTCATCATCCTCCAACTTGATCTTCTTAGCACCATTTTTCACTCCTTTCTTCTCCTTCCGACCCTGTTCGCACAGGTGTGCCATGCGCTTACTCTGCTTTAGGCAGTAGGCAGTATTTAACTGGAGGGGAAATGGAGACGATTTTTTTTACCTGTTGCCAATGCGCAGGGGAATCGCGAACACGAGCCTTCAGCGGAGGCGTACCCGTGCTAATCACTGGCACCTTCTCGTCTCCCTCCTCCTCCTCCTTGATCTTCTCAGCACCATTTTCCCCTCCGTCCTTCTCTCCCTTACTCTGTTCCACCGTTCGCACAAGTGTAACATGAGCTTACTCTGCTTTAGGCACGCGGCAGCAGCATTTAACTGGAGAGGGGAAATGCAGACGATTTTACCTTCTGCCGATGCGCAGGGGAATCGCGCACACGATACTTGATCTTCTTAGCACGATTTTTAACTCCTCCACCTTGATCTTCTTTTCCCTCCTCCCGCTTGATCTTCTTACCACCATCTTCCCCTCTTTTCTTCTCCTTCCGACCCTGTTCGCACAGGCGTATGCAACATGCGCTTACTCTGCTTTAGGCAGGCGGCAGCATTTAACTGAAGGGGGAAAATGGAAACGACTTTACCTTTTGCCAATGCGGAGGGGAATCAAGCACACGAGCCTTCAGCGCAGGCCTGCCCACCTTCCTCTTCCCCTTCCCCTTCCTAACGCCGCCGCCGTTCTGCCCCGGAGCAGCACGGGCAGCCGCTTCCTCCCCATCCTTCTTCTCTGCATCAGCTTCCTGCCCGTAGCGCACAACCTCGCCCTGTATCTCGAGCACTAGCGTGTCACCGTCCTTGTGCGTGTGCCGCCATAGTTGACGGTAGCTCTCATCCATTTCCCCTGTTTCGTACCAAGGGATCTCCGCGGGGGGTTCCTTCTCCTCCACCAGGCGGTCGCCTCCTTCCGGGGCTGGGGAGGGGAGGGGGGCGGTTCGGGCTTCGCCATCCTCGGGCTGCTCGCACTTGATGGCGTGGGGAGGGGTGCCGGGACGGCCGCGGGCAGGGTGCTCGAGGGCGGAGGAATCGCCGCCGGAGTGGAGGTGCTGGAGGCGGCTGAGGTAGTCGGGGTCGACCTGATGGGTGCTGATTCCTTGGGCGGCGAGCTTGGCAGCGACGAAGTCGGCGGAGGAATCGCCGTCGGGGTGGAGGAGCTGGAGGCGGCTGAGGTAGTCGGGGTCGACCTGATGGGCGCTGATTCCTTGGGCGGCGAGCTTGGCGGCGACGAAGTGGGCGGCGGAAGCCGGAGCGCGTGGCCGCAGCATGGTTGGGGTTTTTGGGACTGGTTGGTACTCTAGCCTCTAGGCCGTGAATGCGAAGAGACGCCTAAGCTAGTGGGAACGCAGACGATTAATTGGAGGCACGCTCGTGACACAGTGGAGTACTCTGCGAAAGCGAAGAGACGCCACAGGGACAGCTGGACAGGGGAGGGAAACATGCCGCTTTGGGAAACCATCCAACGGCGCCTGATCGGTTGATGATCATTGATCAGTGGTGGAGTGCACACTTCTGTTGGGTTTGGAGCAACTCATAATTTTCCGAACGGACAGTGTTGAATCACAGTGGACTGAGACTTGGTTATGTCTACGTTGATGTTAAACATGTGAGAGCTTGGATGAAGATTCATGCGAAATTTTCTTTTTAGTATTTTCTTTTTTCTTTAATACATGTTATGTTAGACTAGCACATATGCCCGTGTCGTTGCGAGGGGAGAAAAAATGATATGCATTTAAAGTTAGCGAGAATTATATCTGCAAGCAAAACCCTTTGTGCGCGTGAAAAATGAAACATTTACCTACTTGGTTTCGCTAGCGTGAAGTAATCAATCCACTATTTTTCCATTCATTGATTGAGGTCATTTAAGAGTTTTGTTACGTCATTGTACGCGAGAGAAGGCCCATGAATAATTCAATCTACTTTTCCTTTTAATGGAGGAGCTTTTAAGGTATAAAGTTTCTCAATGTTGTACGAAACATGAATCATTTTTGATATTCTGAACAGGTTTTTGAAAATTATGTACACTTTCAGAAAAACGCGAACAACATTTGAAACAGGAAGATCTTTTAAAATTCACAAACATTTTTTGAAAACACCAACTATTTTATGAAAACATGGACATTATTTGAATTTGTAAACATTTTTTTAAAGGGAACATGTATTGAAAATTCATAGAATTTTTGAAAATGTTTATCTTTTATACCCGAATATTATTTTGAATTTTAAAATTACACTAAACCAATAATATTTATCAATTGGATAATTTTTAAAATTCCATTTTATTTTTAGAAATCTCGAACAATTTTGAAAAACAATAGTAAATAATTAAAAATGGGAAACTTCTTTCAAGTTTAGAATATTTGTCAAAATAGCAAAAACAAATTGTAATTCTGAATATTTTTTCAAAGTAAAACAAAGAAAATTGGGCCAACCCATTAATTGTTGTCTTGTACAAAGCTCTGGCTATTTGACAACAGGTTTGCAAGAAAAATAAGTGGGTCGGCTTCGCTGGGCCACAGCATGCAGCCCACGTACGAAAATCTGGAAAAATATCCTAGCAAACGATCGCATAAGAATTTAGTACCACCTCGGATAGAAAAAACAATCGGTGGTGACGGGATGAAAAAATTGACGAAACGCACCTTGATTTATTAGTAGGTATAGACTAGTCACAATGGATAGTAACTTAGGCTGGACATAGTGGGGGTAACAAATTACCATACCGTAAGCTCTTTCCACGGGATGGTGCTCTCGCGACCGCGTAGGTGGCGGCTGGGCGCGCGCCGCCGCCAGCCTGATCTCCGGCCTCGGGCCTCCCTTGCGGCCGCCGAGACCGGATCCGGACTCCCTGTGGCGTCCTCTCCCGCACCAGCCTCGGCGCCACCCCGTCTCCTCGTCAACACCGCAATGCCGCTCTCGCGAACCTCCGCCGCGGGGGCCGCTCCAGCGCCGTCTTCCACTGTTGCAACCGCCGTCCTCCAGCCGCCAACGTCGGTCCTTCGAGGGTTGGACTCTGCCGTGGTCTCCTCTGCTTCCTGAGTCCAGATGCTCGCGAGTCCTCTGCCATGTCGTTGCAGCTGCTGGGTCATCGGACCTCAGTTGCCGGTGATGTGGGTCACTACAATGTCAACTAGTGACCTTCTGTCAATGACCCTGGAAGAATTGGTCATAGATCTATGACCATTTCAGACCAATTGGTCAAAACTGTTCGGGGGGCTCCAAACCCTAAACTATAATGGCCATTTTGGTCAGAAAGGTCGTAATTTCCTTACATGAAATGGTCATAAAGCAGATAGCACTGGTCCTCTGCCTTATTTTTAGATGATCATGACCAATATAGATGGTCATAACCTTGTAAATTGTGGTCAGTTGCTATGACTAGGCGCCACCTCATCAGTTTTGCCTATGTGTCATGTCCATGTGGCAGTTTTTGCCCTAGGTTGTGAAGCAACCTATATTTCTGTCATTCCCAAAATTCCTAAAAAAATCTCATAAATTCTTTGGGTCATATCTTCGTCAAATATGTAAAAAACCTTCCTTGCCTAGTTCAAAAATAATTCAAAAATATTCATTTTCCTATTCTGTTCAAAAAAAACACTTTGTGAAGGAAGTACCACTTTGGCATGTCCAAATAGTATCCATTTTCTACAGTGCGTTCCTATGCCCAAATAACCATCCTCCACCAAATGCCAGCTCAATCCATTCATTATTTTGAGCCCAGCTTCGACATTCGTATTTATGTCCAGTGTGGTACTTTGCAAAGCAAGTACCACCTAGGCTCCTCATTTTGAGCTGAAAATTTGTGAAGACGGTCTTCTTAGTAAATGATTATCCTCAACCAAAACTCACGCCCATTAGCCATGTGCATTTCCCGTACCGCTAATCAAACATTTGGCTGCTTATTCATGTTTGAGCATCGATCGGTCTCCTCGTGAGAATCTTATGTTGTGATTTTCTTCCTAGCACCTACCTGGGGAGTGCCCAACCCACTAGACATGCCTAGGCCGCCCAAAACACATGGCAACGCCACGGTCATGCGGTGACCACACGGTGAATGCGAGTTTACGCGCTCTAGAGTTGGGGCCCTCGGCCACCGTCCAAACCTCGACGTATCGCCACCAAACCATGCATTTATGATTAAATAGGTACTTATGTAACTAGAAATGAAAATAGCAAACTATGATGCAGCTGCAGTTCAAATTTGACCCGCTTCCTACTGAATCGGCGGGAATTTGTCTTTTTTAGCAGAGGTGGATCAAAACTTTTGACACCCAACCATTTTCTCAATTGTGCATTAAATATGGCCTAGTATTTTAGAAAATTGATTTGGTCCAATTTTGCAATAAATATATGGTAGGTCCTTCACAAAAAAATCATTTCAGGCACTCGGAAAATGGAAAATGAATTTTCCGTGCAAAGAAAATGAAAACTCCCTTAGGCAACATTGTTTGGAATTCCAATATGCACCCTTGTGCACAATATGAGATCATTTGAACAAACTATGCCATGAATGTGGCCATAATATTGATCATTTGGCTTGAAAGCCATGAATCTTCACGCATGATAGTTCATTTTTTAGAACACTTTTTAAAAATAATTTCCGTATTACAAGTTTATTATTTTTTCTGGAAACTTGGTCACATATAATGACACAATGCGAACGTTTTTTCATTTTTTTGATTTTTTTTGAATTTTTTATGCCCGTTTCAAAATGCAGTCAAAACGGCGGGCTTGACCGTTCCTAGCTAGTGGTTGAATCTTGGAAAACTTTTGATGTTTCTCTAATTAAATAGATACTTATGTACCTAGAAATGATTTTTGGAAAAAATAAAGATCAAATTATGAGGCAGCTGCAGTTCAAATTTGACCCGCTTCCTACTAAATCGGCGGGAATTTGTCTTTTTCACGAGAGGTGGATCAAAACTTTTGACCCCCAACCATTTTTTCAATTGTTCATTAAATACGGCCTACTATTTTGGAAAATTTATTTGGTCCAATTTTGCAACAAATATATGGTACGTCCTTCACAAAAAAACTCATTTCAGGCACTCAAAAAATGGAAAATGAATTTTCCGTGCAAAGAAAATGAAAACTCCCTTAGGAAACATAGTTTGGAATTCCAAGATGCACCCTTGTGCACAATATGAGATCATTTGAACAAACTATGCCATGAATGCGGCCATAAGATTGATCATTTGGCTTGAAAGCCATGAATCTTCACACATGATAGCTCATTTTTTAGAACACTCTTTTAAAATAATTTCAGTATTACAAGTTTATTATTTTTCCTGGAAACTTGGTCACATATAATGACACAATGTGAAGGTTTTCCAAATTTTTGATTTTTTTTGAATTTTTTATGCCCGTTTCAAAATAGGGTCAAAACTGCGGGCATGACCGTTCCTAGCTAGTGGTTGAATCTTGGATTTTTTTGATGTTTGTGTTATTAAATAGATACTTATGTACTTGGAAATGATTTTTGGAAAAAATATAGAGCAAACTATGAGGCAGCTGCAGTTCAAATTTGACCTGTTTCCAACTGAATCGGCGGAAATTTGTCTTTTTCACCAGAGGTGGATAAAAACTTTTGACAATTAACCATTTGGTCAATTGTGCATTAAATATGTCCTAGTATTTTAGAAAATTGATTTGGTACAATTTTGCAACAAATATATTATAGGTCCTTCACAAAAAAACTCATTCTGGGCACTCGAAAAATGATTAAAAGTAGATAGAAAGATCCGAAATGCGTACAAATTGGTGCTCATCCATAAAATGTGGTCTAACTTGAGTGAAAATTTGTGTGATGCCCTTTTGCAAAATATTTTTGATAGCTGCTTCACAAAACACCCATAGATTTAGTACTTATAAACTATTTTAAACCATAAATTTTCTGAACCAATCAGGGCTCTTCTCACGGATCACCCCCCTTAGCCGATCTGAACCGTCCGTTCTAGCTGATCTAAACCGTTCACCTCTCTGCAACCCAATCCAAACCCTAAGCAGCCCGAGCCCGCCTCTCTCTCCCCCTCTCCGCCGCCTCTCTCTTTCCCCTTCCCCCCGATCCAGATCCAACCCCGTCCTCCGCCGCTGCCCCGTCCCCCGCCACAGCAACAACGTCATGGCCTGCTCCTCATGGTGGCCGCCCGGTGCTCTGCGCCGCGCAGAGCCCCATCTCGTAGCCGCCGTTGGCCGGCGCGCCCACCACGTCCCTGCTCCTCCGCCCCGATGCCAAATCTCGCAACCCTCTCTCCAACCCCCTCTCCCTCCCTCAGATCTCAATCTGCCGCCGCCCCTATCCCTACCCCCGTGTAGCCCAACCCAATCCGCCATCGTCCTCTACCCAGATCCCTCCCAGCTCCGGCCACCACTCCCCTCCCCTCCCCTCCCCTCATCGGAAGAGAAGACAAGAGAGGGTCGAGAGAGCAGACCAGGCGGTGTCTCCCAGATCCGCCAATGGCTTGGACCTGGAGCTCCATATCCATGGCGTTGGGTGTCTCCTAGATCCACCCAGTAGTTGGACCTGGAGCTCCATCTTCTCCATGGTTTTGGGTGGCTCCCAGATCCGCCCAGGGGTTGGACCTGTAGCACCATCTCCTCCATGGCGTTGGCTGCTGCATCCTCGCCGCCCGCCCGTCCTCTTCCGCTTTCGCTCGGCTACGCGCTTCTTCTCGCTCGGGACGCCGCTGCTCGTCAAGGTAATCTTCGATTTGATCTTCTGTCCTTGGCTTCCCTTGCCTCCCCTCCATGGGAAGGTAAACTGTTCCCTCATGCGCTTTGGCTTCATTGCTCACTCAGGTGCACGCATGAGCCACCATCGTCCATGTTGCTGGCCATGGCACAAGCAGCTCTGCCTGCGCATCTGGTTTGGTTTCTTAGACTAGGTATAATCCCATCCCCCTCTCCTCTGCCCTGCTGATAACCTCTGTTTTTAGACTGTTATACGCATGTCTGCTTCTTGTTGGTTGCAGTCAAAATCTGCTAGCTACCAACGGCCATATATATATATATATATATATATATATATAGCCTTCTCCATTGTAGAAACATTGTATGCTGCTATTATATCAAGTGGAGTGATGCGCACATACAAGCTCTCATTCTTGATTTGTATTTAGTTTGGTCAGACTTGTGGTTCCTGGACGGCCTTGGCTATCCTATCCATCTCAGCTTCATCAGTTAGGGGCAATCAATGTAGTAGTAGTGTAACGTTGATTTGCACCTTATCTTATCTGTGGGAAAAATGATCGAATCGAATTGCAGGAGCTATCTTAATTAGGTTCATTTGTTCAGATCATGTGTCAATCATATTAGTTGTGATGCCATTTTTATGTTCGTATTAGCTGCATCTTATTTGTGTTTCCCCAGTTTATGAATCATGTTTTCGTTTACGTGCCGTAAGAAGGCCGTATTTGGTAATCACCCAAAATGCCTCTCTTTTTAGCTGATGAATCGTCCTACATGCACAGTTTGCTTGATGTCCGTGTTTATCCAGATTCTAGAATGTTTGATTGCAACATTCTATTGAAGATAGAAGTATAGGACCAGCGTACATGATCTGGAACCTTTTGGTTTCGATCAGTTGCTGCTGCTGATTTAATGCCTATGCTCACGCTGCTGTTGATTAAATGCTTACGTTGTTGCTGCATCCTTATGCTACTGATTCAATGCTTAGAAATTGATTGAATTGAACATGTTGTATTCCTTCCTATTCTACTTGTATTTAATTTTTGGGTTTCTATTTGATTTTTTAGTTTTTTATATACGGTTCATCTTCAGTTTCTTCTATAACTTGCTTGGAGCTTAGAATACACAGCCCAACTAGTCTCATATACAACTAAGACCAATGATTCATGCTGAATTCTGTATATATATGTATGTGTTGGATTGGAGAACCACTCGAGGAGGGAGGGAGGAAGCACGGAAGGTCACCATGGACCTCTCCCAACTCCCATCCATCTTCCTGCCTGCAGCTGTAGGTAACCCCCTCCCTCTCCCTACCTTGTCAGACCTGAAGATGCAGTGTCTAAGATATTCAGTGAACGGTGTGGATTCAGACAACAACGCTTCAGTTAACTGTGTAGATCATGTACTATATTGTTAATCACCAGTTACTGTTTCCTTTCACTGCGTCGTCGTGCCGGTTACTACTACTGTTCCTACATAATCACAAGCGTGGATGGATGATTATCTTAGCTCAGATATTGCTAGATTACTTTCTTAGATTGCTTTTGTCACCACAAATCATCTTGTTAGATAGAATCCGCTACGATAGGGTGATGAATGAACGAACAAACAATAATAGGAACATGGGCACCAGGTTTTAGAGGGCTTGTGATTTTGTGGTTGCAGCAAGCCCGCCTTGTACGCCCGACGAGTTTATCCTGTGTATTTTGTCTTGCTAGACGAGTTATCCAGCAATACTAGTGCATAGTAAAAAATTATCATATATCCTGGCTGTAACCTGCTATTGTGCTTGTGACTTTGGCCCGCATGATTTTGTGGGGATTTGGTACCAGACTAGAGGTAGAGGCTGACGATTTCTTGCTGTTTCAGTCAAGTGCTTGATAGATAGCTGTCTCATATGCATTTTCTATTCCTAATGGTGCTTTTTCCTCATACTTACAGGATGCTGCGCTCACTACTTACATGTTTTCTGATGCCGCAACAAAGGACTATATGTGGTTTCTTCAGTGGGACTGTTGCTGTCGCTCCTCATGTTCAATAACATTTCAGCATTGGACCTGCTAGTCACCCAAGCCAAGCCTCGCATCGCTTCAACAAAGTGATACTTCTTCCAATCAACCCCTACTTCGGCTATGCTCTTTTTTCCATCTTCTCTTATTTAAGCTAAGAAAGATTCTGAGTTTGCATCCATCTCATTACACTAGCTAGCACAATATATTAGTTAAGGCAACTCTACTACATATCAATTTCCCCTACTGGATTGGTTCTATATTTTTAAAGTTGTTTCGTGGTGCATGAGCCCAACCTGAAGAAATATAGGCTTATGATGACTATTTTCCTTCTTAATTAATCATAGTTGTTGGCTTCGGTAGCTTGCTGAATATGCTTTAGTTATATATAGAAATGGCGTGCCTTCTATGCTTAAATGATTGTTTGGCTCTATATAATTGTTGACATGAATATCTTGACTTCCCAAATAAGTATAGGACTGTACCTATGCATACAGATTATCCTAACAAAACTGAAAATAAAAATTGAAGCATGAAATAAGCAATAAGTGGCTGATTTTTATTTGCATGTTAAGCGGAAAGTTGTAGCCAAGGCTTATATATTACGAAATATTGTCACACCTCTGAGCTTCTACTGTTGTTAGGGACATCGTAGTATGATCTTCATGATTTTTCGCTTGAAGATGTACTAATTCATTAGTCAAGCAGAGACCGAAGTCATCTTTTGCTACTGCTAGCTCTATGGATGTTTATTTACCTACAACTTCTGCCAGCTCTAACTTGGTTATATAGCAGTTCAATTCAGTCAATCTGTTGGAACTAGTTTGTCTATTACTTGTATCCAGATTTTATATCCTGCCCTATGCCATTGTCGACTTGCTTAGGTACATAATTTTTATGTCTTGCAATCTGGTATTGATGATTGTCAATGTATTATTTATACCTTTCTAGTGTACCTTGTATGTGACCCAGCTGATCTATATATCAATGCTCTGTTTCCAATAGATGTATGCTGATGCCTGATGGCTGATTCCTTAAAACTTCATTGTTGCAGTAGCATTTTTCCTTAGTGCATAGATGTATGAGCGATCACTTATGCTTCAAACCTTGCTCTCTTTCCCAGGAACCATCATGGTCTGCGTCACTACTGGGGCAGGAGAGGAAAGACTGTTGGTGTCTCCAGGAAGCGATAAACTGCTTCACAAAGATCCCCACATAGCTTCACTACTACTGTGTTGGTCCATTTCTAGAATCGTAAGGAGTGTTCTTATTTATACGATTACCTTGGATCAAGGAGAGGCTCAAGAAGATCAGGTATAAACTCCTCCCCCTCTTGTTTGTTTTTGCTTCATACTGTTTAGTGGTTGATACATTACTGTGCAAGTTCTATGGTATGTGAGTTCTTTCTATTGCTGCAAGCATTGACATAATATGTCATGTGCAGGGAGCTCCGCATCCGAGTTTCAGCCATCCTCTACAGCAAGGTGCTCTGGGCCAAAGGAGCAAGCAACGCTGCTAGTTCCTTGAGGCCAGATCGAGTAAGATGGCGCACCATCGCGTGTGGTGGCGTATTTTGCTTCCGAGAACATTACTGTTTACTTGAAGTGAGATGTACTCGTCTAGTGCCTGGAAAAAAAATGAAGGATGAAGTGTCATGTACTGCCTATGTTGTAGTGAGCTGTAGTAGGAGTGAAATGAAAATGTATCTGCTGTTGTACGTGCTATTTCCCTGTAATGTATTGTGTACATTTTACTTGAACATTAAATTCTCTTGAAAAATGTTCTTACTGGACCTGATAGTGGCCACGGCCCAAATATACTTGTACTATTAAGATGCCATGGCCCAAAATTGTTGGAAATATGCCCTAGAGGCAATAATAAAAGTATTATTATATTTCAATGTTCATGATAAATGTCTTTTATTCATGCTATAACTGTATTATCCGGAAATCGTAATACACGTGTGAATACTTAGACCACAATATGTCCCTGGTGAGCCTCTAGTTGACTAGCTCGTTGTGATCAACAGATAGTCATGGTTTCCTGACTATGGACATTGGATGTCGTTGATAACGGGATCACATCATTAGGAGAATGATGTGATGGACAAGACCCAATCCTAAGCATAGCATAAAAGATCGTGTAGTTCGTTTTGCTAGAGCTTTGCCAATGTCAAGTATCTCTTCCTTCGACCATGAGATCGTGTAACTCCCGGATACCGTAAGAGTGCCTTGGGTGTATCAAACGTCACAACGTAACTGGGTGACTATAAAGGTGCATTACATGTATCTCCGAAAGTAGCTGTTGGGTTGACACGGATCGAGACTGGGATTTGTCACTCCGTATGACGGAGAGGTATCTCTGGGCCCACTCGGTAATGCATCATCATAATGAGCTCAATGTGACCAAGGTGTTGGACACGGGATCATGCATTACGGTACGAGTAAAGTGACTTGCCGGTAACGAGACTGAACAAGGTATTGGGATACCGACGATCGAGTCTCGGGCAAGTAACGTACCGATTGACAAAGGGAATTGCATACAGGGTTTGATCGAATCCTCGACATAGTGGTTCATCCGATGACAACATCGAGGAGCATGTGGGAGCCATCATGGGTATCCAGATCCCTCTGTTGGTTATTGACCTGAGAGCGTCTCGGTCATGTCTGCATGTCTCCTAAACCCGTAGGGTCTACACACTTAAGGTTCGGTGACGCTAGGGTTATTAGGAAGACTAGTATGTGACTACCGAATGTTGTTCGGAGTCCCGGATGGGATCCTGGACGTCTCGAGGAGCTCCGGAAGGGTCCGGAGGTAAAGATTTATATATGGGAAGTTGTCAAACGGACACCGGGAAGTTTCGGGGTCATACCGGTATTGTACCGGGGCCACCGGAAGGGTTCCGGGGGTCCACCGGGAGGGGCCACCCCTCCCGGGGGGACACATGGGCTGCGTGGGGCAGGGAGCCAGCCCCTGGTGGGCTGGCCGCACCCCCTCCCTTGGGCCCATGCGCCTAGGGTTGAGGGGGGAACCCTAGAGGGGGCGCCCCCCTTGGCTTGGGGGGCAAGCCACCCTCTCCCCCTCTCCCCTTGGCCGCCGCACCCCCCCTAGATGGGTTCTAGGGGGCCGGCCCCCTTCTCCCTTCCCCCTATAAATAGAGGGGTGAGGGGAGGGCAGCCACACCACCCTCCAAGGCGCAGCCCTCCCCTCCCCAACACCTCTCCTCCTCCGTTGTGTGTTTGGCGAAGCCCTGTCGGAGTACTGCCTCTCCACCATCACCACGCCGTCGTGCTGCCGGTGGAGCTGTCTTCCTCAACCTCTCCTTCCCCCTTGCTGGATCAAGAAGGAGGAGACGTCTCCCGTCCCGTACGTGTGTTGAACGCGGAGGTGCTGTCCGTTCAGCGCTTGGTCATCGGTGATTCGAATCACGTCGAGTACGACTACATCATCACCTTGCAAGCTTCCGCACGCGATCTACAAGTGGTATGTAGATGCTAACTCTCTCCCTTGACTCGTTGCTTAGATGAACTCATAGATGGATCTTGGTGAAACCGTAGGAAAAATTTTAATTTTCTGCAACGTTCCCCAACAGTGGCATCATGAGCTAGGTCTATGCATAGTTCTCTTTGCACGAGTAGAACACAATTTTGTTGTGGGCGTGGATTTTGTCATCTTACTTGCCTCTACTAGTCTTTTCTTGCTCAACGGTATTGTGGGATGAAGCGGCCCGGACCAACCTTACACGTACGCTTATGTGAGACCGGTTCCACCGACTGACATGCACTAGTTGCATAAGGTGGCTGGCGGGTGTCTATCTCTCCCACTTTAGTTGGAGCGGAATCGATGAACAGGGCCCTTATGAAGGGTAAATAGAAGTTGACAAAATCACGTTGTGGTGATTCGTAGGTAAGAAAACGTTCTTGCTAGAACCCAATTGCAGCCACGTAAAAGATGCAACAACAATTAGAGGACGTCTAACTTGTTTTTGCAGCGATTGATCATGTGATGTGATATGGCCAGAAGTTGTGATGAATGATGAATTGTGATGTATGAGATCATGTTCTTTGTAATAGGATTCACGACTTGCATGTCGATGAGTATGACAACCGGCAGGAGCCATAGGAGTTGTCTTTATTTTTTGTATGACCTGCGTGTCATTGAATGACGCCATGTAAACTACTTTACTTTATTGCTAAACATTAGTCATAGAAGTAGAAGTAGTCGTTGGCGTGACAACTTCATGAAGACACGATGATGGAGATCATGGTGTCAAGCCGGTGACAAGATGATCATGGAGCCCCGAAGATGAAAGATCAATGGAGCTATATGATATTGGCCATATCATGTCACAACTATATAATTGCATGTGATGTTTATTATGTTTATGCATCTTGTTTACTTAGTACGACGGTAGTAAATAAGATGATCCCTTACAAAAAATTTCAAGAAGTGTTCTCCCCTAACTGTGCACCGTTGCTACAGTTCGTCGCTTCTAAGCACCACGTGATGATCGGGTGTGATGGATTCTTACGTTCACATACAACGGGTGTAAGACAATTTTACACAGCGAAAACACTTAGGGTTAACTTGACGAGCCTAGCATGTGCAGACATGGCCTCGGAACACGGAGACCGAAAGGTCGAACACGAATCGTATGGAAGATACGATCAACATGAGAATGTTCACCGATGATGACTAGTCCGTCTCACGTGATGATCGGACACGGGCTAGTCGACTCGGATCGTGTAACACTTAGATGACTAGAGGGATGTCTAATCTAAGTGGGAGTTCATAATTTGATTAGAACTTTATTATCATGAACTTAGTCTAAAACCTTTGCAAATATGTCTTGTAGATCAATGGCCAACGCTAATGTCAACATGAACTTCAACGCGTTCCTAGAGAAAACCAAGCTGAAAGATGATGGCAGCAACTATACGGACTGGGTCTGGAACCTGAGGATCATCCTCATAGCTGCCAGGAAACAATATGTCCTAGAAGGACCGCTAGGTGACGCTCCCGTCCCAGAGAACCAAGACATTATGAATGCTTGGCAGTCTCGTGCTGATGATTACTCCCTCGTTCAGTGCGGCATGCTTTACAGCTTAGAACCGGGGCTCCAAAAGCATTTTGAGCACCACGGAGCATATGAGATGTTCGAAGAGCTGAAACTAGTTTTTCAAGCTCATGCCCGGGTCGAGAGATATGATGTCTCCGACAAGTTCTACAGTTGTAAGATGGAGGAAAACAGTTCTGTCAGTGAGCACATCCTGAAGATGTCTGGGTTGCACAACCGTATGACCCAGCTGAACATTAACCTCCCTGATGAGGCGGTCATTGACAGAATCCTCCAGTCGCTCCCACCAAGCTACAAGAGCTTTGTGATGAACTACAACATGCAGGGGATGGAAAAGACCATTCCTGAAGTGTTCTCGATGCTGAAGTCAGCAGAGGCTGAAATCAAGAAAGAACATCAAGTGTTGATGGTCAATAAGACCACTAAGTTCAAGAAGGGCAAGGGTAAGAAGAACTTCAAGAAGGACGGCAAGGAGGTTGCCGCGCTTGGTAAGCCAGTTACCGGGAAGAAGTCAAAGAATGGACCTAAGCCTGAGACTGAGTGCTTTTATTGCAAGGGGAAGGGTCACTGGAAGCGGAACTGCCCCAAATACTTAGCGGATAAGAAGGCAGGCAACACCAAAGGTATATTTGATATACATGTAATTGATGTGTACCTTACCAGTACTCGTAGTAACTCCTGGGTATTTGATATCGGTGCCGTTGCTCATATTTGTAACTCACAGCAGGAGCTGCGGAATAAACGGAGACTGGCGAAGGACGAGGTGACGATGTGCGTCGGGAATGGTTCCAGAGTCGATGTGATCGCCGTCGGCACGCTGCCTCTACATTTACCTACGGGATTAGTTTTGAACCTTAATAATTGTTATTTAGTGCCAAGTTTGAGCATGAACATTGTATCTGGATCTCGTTTAATACGAGATGGCTACTCATTTAAGTCAGAGAATAATGGTTGTTCGATTTATATGAGAGATATGTTTTATGGTCATGCTCCGATGGTCAATGGTTTATTCTTAATGAATCTCGAGCGTAATATTACACATGTTCATAGTGTAGATGCCAAAAGATTTAAAGTTGATAACGATAGTCCCACATACTTGTGGCACTGCCGCCTTGGTCACATTGGTGTCAAGCGCATGAAGAAGCTCCATGCCGATGGACTTTTAGAGTCTCTTGATTATGAATCATTTGACACATGCGAACCATGCCTCTTGGGCAAAATGACCAAGACTCCGTTCTCCGGAACAATGGAGCGAGCAACCAACTTGTTGGAAATCATACATACCGATGTGTGCGGTCCAATGAGCGTTGAGGCTCGCGGAGGATATCATTATGTTCTCACTCTCACTGATGACTTGAGTAGATATGGGTATGTCTACTTAATGAAACACAAGTCTGAGACCTTTGAAAAGTTCAAGGAATTTCAGAATGAGGTAGAGAATCAACGTGACCGAAAGATAAAATTCTTACGATCAGATCGTGGAGGAGAATACTTAATTCACGAATTTGGTACACACTTAAGGAAATGTGGAATCGTTTCACAACTCACGCCGCCTGGAACACCTCAGCGAAACGGTGTGTCCGAACGTCGTAATCGCACTCTATTGGATATGGTGCGGTCTATGATGTCTCTTACCGATTTACCGCTATCATTTTGGGGATACGCTCTAGAGACAGCTACATTCACTTTAAATAGGGCACCGTCTAAATCCGTTGAGACGACACCGTATGAATTATGGTTTGGAAAGAAACCTAAGCTGTCGTTTCTAAAAGTTTGGGGATGCGATGCTTATGTCAAGAAACTTCAACCTGAAAAGCTCGAACCCAAGTCGGAAAAATGCGTATTCATAGGATACCTTAAGGAAACTGTCGGGTATACCTTCTACTTAAGATCCGAAGGCAAGATCTTTGTTGCCAAGAACGGATGCTTTCTGGAAAAAGAGTTTCTCTCGAAAGAAGTAAGTGGGAGGAAAGTAGAACTCGATGAAGTACTACCTCTTGAGCGGGAAAGTGGCGCAGCGCAGGAAACCGTTCCTGTGATGCCCACACCAACTGAAGAGGAAAACAATGATGATGATCAAGGTACTTCGGATCAAGTTACTACTGAACTTCGTAGGTCCACAAGGACACGTTCCGCACCAGAGTGGTACGGCAACCCTGTCCTGGAAATCATGTTGTTAGACAACAATGAACCTTCGAACTATGAAGAAGCGATGGCGGGCCCGGATTCCAACAAATGGCTTGAAGCCATGAAATCCGAGATAGAATCCATGTATGAAAACAAAGTATGGACTTTGACAGACTTGCCCGATGATCGGCGAGCGATAGAAAACAAATGGATTTTTAAGAAGAAGACGTACGCGGATGGAAATGTTACCATCTATAAGGCTCGACTTGTCGCTAAGGGTTATCGACAAGTTCAAGGGATTGACTACGACGAGACTTTCTCTCCCGTAGCGAAGCTGAAGTCCGTCCGAATCATGTTAGCAATTGCCGCATACTATGATTATGAGATATGGCAAATGGACGTCAAAACAGCATTCCTTAACGGGCATCTTAAGGAAGAACTGTATATGATACAGCCGGAAGGTTTTGTCGATCCTCGGAATGCTAACAAAGTATGCAAGCTCCAGCGATCCATTTATGGACTGGTGCAAGCATCTCGGAGTTGGAACATTCGCTTTGATGAGATGATCAAAGCGTTTGGGTTTATGCAGACTTATGGAGAAGCCTGCATTTACAAGAAAGTGAGTGGGAGCTCTATAGCATTTCTCATATTATATGTAGATGACATACTCTTGATGGGAAATAATATAGAATTTCTGGACAGCATTAAGGCCTACTTGAATAAGTGTTTTTCAATGAAGGACCTTGGAGAAGCTGCTTACATATTAGGCATCAAGATCTATAGAGATAGATCGAGACGCCTCATAGGTCTTTCACAAAGCACATACCTTGATAAGATTTTGAAGAGGTTCAAAATGGATCAGTCCAAGAAGGGGTTCTTGCCTGTGTTACAAGGTGTGAGATTGAGCTCGGCTCAGTGACCGACCACGGCAAAAGATAAAGAAGAGATGAGTGTCATCCCCTATGCTTCAGCCATAGGATCTATTATGTATGCCATGCTGTGTACCAGACCCGATGTAAACCTTGCTGTAAGTTTGGTAGCAAGATACCAAAGTAATCCCGGCAAGGAACACTGGACAGCGGTCAAGAATATCCTGAAGTACCTGAAAAGGACGAAGGACATGTTTCTCGTTTATGGAGGAGACGAAGAGCTCGTCGTAAAGGGTTACGTCGACGCTAGCTTCGACTCAGATCTGGATGACTCTAAGTCACAAACCGGATACGTGTATATGTTGAATGGTGGAGCAGTAAGCTGGTGCAGCTGCAAGCAGAGCATCGTGGCGCGATCTACATGTGAAGCGGAGTACATGGCAGCCTCGGAGGCAGCGCATGAAGCGATTTGGGTGAAGGAGTTCATCACCGACCTAGGAGTCATACCCAATGCGTCGGGGCCGATCAAACTCTTCTGTGACAACACTGGAGCTATTGCCCTCGCAAAGGAGCCCAGGTTTCACAAGAAGACCAGGCACATCAAGCGTCGTTTCAACTCCATCCGTGAAAATGTTCAAGATGGAGACATAGAGATTTGCAAAGTGCACACGGATCTGAATGTCGCAGATCCGCTGACTAAACCTCTCTCGCGTGCAAAACATGATCAACACCAGAACTCTATGGGTGTTCGATTCATCACAATGTAACTAGATTGGTGACTCTAGTGCAAGTGGGAGACTGTTGGAAATATGCCCTAGAGGCAATAATAAAAGTATTATTATATTTCAATGTTCATGATAAATGTCTTTTATTCATGCTATAACTGTATTATCCGGAAATCGTAATACACGTGTGAATACTTAGACCACAATATGTCCCTGGTGAGCCTCTAGTTGACTAGCTCGTTGTGATCAACAGATAGTCATGGTTTCCTGACTATGGACATTGGATGTCATTGATAACGGGATCACATCATTAGGAGAATGATGTGATGGACAAGACCCAATCCTAAGCATAGCATAAAAGATCGTGTAGTTCGTTTTGCTAGAGCTTTGCCAATGTCAAGTATCTCTTCCTTCGACCATGAGATCGTGTAACTCCCGGATACCGTAAGAGTGCCTTGGGTGTATCAAACGTCACAACGTAACTGGGTGACTATAAAGGTGCATTACATGTATCTCCGAAAGTAGCTGTTGGGTTGACACGGATCGAGACTGGGATTTGTCACTCCGTATGACGGAGAGGTATCTCTGGGCCCACTCGGTAATGCATCATCATAATGAGCTCAATGTGACCAAGGTGTTGGACACGGGATCATGCATTACGGTACGAGTAAAGTGACTTGCCGGTAACGAGACTGAACAAGGTATTGGGATACCGACGATCGAGTCTCGGGCAAGTAACGTACCGATTGACAAAGGGAATTGCATACAGGGTTTGATCGAATCCTCGACATAGTGGTTCATCCGATGACAACATCGAGGAGCATGTGGGAGCCATCATGGGTATCCAGATCCCGCTGTTGGTTATTGACCTGAGAGCGTCTCGGTCATGTCTGCATGTCTCCCGAACCCGTAGGGTCTACACACTTAAGGTTCGGTGATGCTAGGGTTATTAGGAAGACTAGTATGTGACTACCGAATGTTGTTCGGAGTCCCGGATGGGATCCTGGACGTCACGAGGAGCTCCGGAAGGGTCCGGAGGTAAAGATTTATATATGGGAAGTTGTCAAACGGACACCGGGAAGTTTCGGGGTCATACCGGTATTGTACCGGGGCCACCGGAAGGGTTCCGGGGGTCCACCGGGAGGGGCCACCCCTCCCGGGGGGACACATGGGCTGCGTGGGGCAGGGAGCCAGCCCCTGGTGGGCTGGCCGCACCCCCTCCCTTGGGCCCATGCGCCTAGGGTTGAGGGGGGAACCCTAGAGGGGGCGCCCCCCTTGGCTTGGGGGGCAAGCCACCCTCTCCCCCTCTCCCCTTGGCCGCCGCACCCCCCCTAGATGGGTTCTAGGGGGCCGGCCCCCTTCTCCCTTCCCCCTATAAATAGAGGGGTGAGGGGAGGGCAGCCGCACCACCCTCCAAGGCGCAGCCCTCCCCTCCCCAACACCTCTCCTCCTCCGTTGTGTGCTTGGCGAAGCCCTGTCGGAGTACTGCCTCTCCACCATCACCACGCCGTCGTGCTGCCGGTGGAGCTGTCTTCCTCAACCTCTCCTTCCCCCTTGCTGGATCAAGAAGGAGGAGACGTCTCCCGTCCCGTACGTGTGTTGAACGCGGAGGTGCTGTCCGTTCAGCGCTTGGTCATCGGTGATTCGAATCACGTCGAGTACGACTACATCATCACCTTGCAAGCTTCCGCACGCGATCTACAAGTGGTATGTATATGCTAACTCTCTCCCTTGACTCGTTGCTTAGATGAACTCATAGATGGATCTTGGTGAAACCGTAGGAAAAATTTTAATTTTCTGCAACGTTCCCCAACAAAAATAACCTGGGCTGAAAAACTATTCAGAATTATTATAAGCAGGCCTCGACTGAAATAGAAAATAGAAACAAAAAGGAAACAAATTATGTGGAAAGGTAAAGGCCCATTATAGAAAAGGCCCAAAAACATCAAGCAAAAAAATATCATAAAAGGCTGAATTAATGGGCTTGGCCCATGTAGAACACCGAATTGGACCGGGCTGAATCTTACCAACGACCAGTTCAATTGGTCTCAGTTTTGCCACGTCAGATTACCACGTCGGATCCGACGTGGCTGTCACGCCCAATATGCGACCCTATCCAAAAGGAACTCGAAGGTCCCACTAAGGATAGACCCGCATAGTGAAACGCTTTTGCAAGGTGGATATCATTACATCAACATTACATAATAGATGGGGATACATACATAAGGCATACAATGCCACACGAATACAACATCACAATACATTAGATCATCATCCGACTACGGATGGAACACAAACAGAAACTCAAACGACATCCACCCTGCTAGCCCAGGCTGCCGACCTGGAACCTATCCCCTGATCGAAGAAGAAGCAGAAGAAGAACTCCAACACAAGCAAACATCGCTCTCGCGTCATGATCATCGCATAACCTGTACCTGCAACTGTTGTTGTAGTAATCTGTGAGCCACGAGGACTCAGCAATCCCATTACCATGGGTATCAAGACTAGCAAAGCTTAAAGGCAAAGGAAGGGGTAAAGTGGTGAGGCTGCAGCAGCGACTAAGCATATATGGTGGCTAACATACGCAAATAAGAGCGAGAAGAGAGCAAGCGGAACGGTCGTGAAGCTAGCAATGATCAAGAAGTGATCCTGAACTCCTACTTATGTCAAACATAACCCAGAAACCGTGTTCACTTCCCGGACTCCGCCGAAAAGAGACCATCACGGCTACACACACGGTTGATGCGTTTTAATTCGGATCTGGTGTCAAGTTATCTACAACCAGACATTAACAAATTCCCATCTGCCAATAACTGTAGGCACGGCTTTCGAAACATTATACCCTGCAGGGGTGTCCCAACTTAGCCCATGACAAGCTCTCGCGATCAACAAAGGAATAGACCTTCTCCCAGGAAGACCCGATCAGACTCGGAATCCCGGTTTACAAGACATCTCGACAATGGTAAAACAAGACCAGCAAGACCGGCCGATGCGCCGACAATCCCGATAGGAGCTGCACATATCTCATTCTCATGGCAACACCGGATAAGCAAAGCGTACAGGAACCGACGTAACCCAAGTTGCCAAGGGATGGCCCCGCACGGTGCTCTAGTTTGGACCAACACTTAGACAAGCACTGGCCCGGGGGGGGGGGGCTGTAATAAAGATGACCCTCGAGAGAGCGACTCCCAAGGGAAAAGTAGGTGGTGGTGAGGCAAATGGTAAAACCAACATTTGGCCTTGCTGGAGGAGTTTTATTCAAAGCGAACTGTCAAGGGGGTCCCATAAATCACCCGACCGCGTAAGGAACGCAAAATCCGGGAACATAACACCGGTATGACGGAAACTAGGGTGGCAAGAGTGGAACAAAACACTAGGCAAAAGGCCGAGCCTTCCACCCTTTACCAAGTATATAGATGCATTAATAATATAAGAGATATTGTGATATCCCAACCAAAATCCTGTCCACCATGGAGAAATCTTCAACTTCACCTGCAACTAACAACGCTATAAGAGGGGCTGAGCAAAGCGGTAACATAGCCACACAATGGTTTGCTAGGAAGGGTGTCAAAGGTTAGGGGTTCATGGCAATTTGGGAGGCTTGATGAGCATAAGATAGGTAACGCAGCAAAGCAATAGAACGAAGCAACTAGCATAGCAATGATAGTAGTAAGATCCAGGGTAGCGGTCATCTTGCCTGAAATCCCGCAAGGAAGAAGAACGAGTCCATGAAGAAGACAAACGGATGAAGCTGAACCAAGCGTAGACAAACGAATCCTCACGATCGCAACGAAAACAGGAACTATCAAAAAGAAGCACACAACATAGTAAACACACCACACATGAACAATACATGATGCACAACAAGCATGATGCATGACAAAGCTACATGAGGCTACTCATGGCAAGAGATGATGCAAACAAGAGCAACACATCAAGGCAAGTTTAAATGAGGCCGGGAACAACATATAACAATTCCGGTAAGTCCTCATATGCATATTTCGAAGTTGGTCCAGATCTGAATAAACCTTATGTTCAAGTTGTTAAACAGCAAGTTAAGATGCACAAGGATGATCTACACGAGATTCTAGTCAAGTTACATATAAATTTCATTTAGTTCGGAGCTACGGCCTAGAAGATATGAGCAAAACAAGTTAAACATGGCATTGATGCAAAATGCACCCAAACATCAAGCAAACACCTCAAAACATGAATGCAACATGATAATATGAAACTACATGCAAAATCAAGCAAGTTTCATATAGAGCACACTCAAAACGGAGCAACGGTTCAACACATGCACTCTATACAAGTTTAAAGGACAAGCTGTCCAAAACAGCAACTAGGCATATTGCAAGCATCAAAACAACATGCTACAGCACCATAATATGAAAACAAAAGGCATGGACATGATGTACAGGTAAAGCACAACAAAACATGAACACTGAGCTATCTCCAGAAATCACTAGAACATGCTCAAACACACATGGTAAGATTGCAAGTAATAACAATTTCAGACTTTGCAGAAAATAACATCAGGTTGCAATGTTTAGAAAAATCAAACAACATGTTACAGGAACTTAACATGGAAACAAAGGCATGAAATGAATCTACTAAATGCATAGATCAAAAGTCCCTTACTAACCATAAGCCAAAAAGGATCAGAAAATATGATGGCACCCATGTAAACATAGCAAGTTATTATACAGGTTCATACATGGCAGAAACAGAATTATGAAGGCATGTAGATGAGCTTGTACCACTCACTACAGAGCAATACATGGCATGGCAAGGCACCCAACAGTAATAAGACATGTTTTTGAAGCTAAGCATGGCAATAGCAAGGTCATAGGGTGCATGGATCACTAGGAAAACACATGGAAACAACTGAACTTAATGTTAATAGGCTGGCAGCAACATTATGAAGCAACTTTAGAGCAAGATTACAACAAGCTACATCAACCTATAAATGCAACCAGGGGCATGGATGGATAGAGGATGACATGTAGATCAAAACATGTTTATAGAACATCTCCAGATTATGCATAGAATGATTAGTAGCAACATGTTTATATAGCATCAGGAAATAACAGATTCAGCCTAGCAAAACAGCAACAGCGAGTTCACTACTTAACAAGCTCGATTCACTCCCCACAAGTCATTGCATGAAAAGATAAGCATAGCATCATGAAGAAGACATGTTTGTGTAACAAACCAAGTCAAGAACAAATCCATAGCATGCAAGGATCAACTATAGCAACCTTGGCAAAATTGAATAACATGTAAACAATCTGTCAGGAAACATTTTGAAGCAAAAGTAGATCACTCAAATGACATGCTAGACTACTCCATAATTTCAAACAAGGGCATGAACGGATAGAAAACAACCACATGTTCAAAACATTTTTACTGAAGTATCTCAAAATATGCATGGATATCTCTGTAGCATCAAGTTTACATGGCATCAAAATAAGAGCAGAACAGGGACTAAAATCAGCAATATCACGATGCCTAGTTTGCATGCTTGTGCTAGTAACCACATTGATCACAAAAATACATAGTAAGCACCTCTGTAAAGAAGACATAGCATAGATCAAAACACATGTAGACATTAACCTCATAGGATGCACACATCAATCATGGCAAAAATGACAAAAGAGCTCGTTCTGTTAACAGACAGCAGAAAACATCATGAAGCACTCTTACAACGATGATTCAGGCATCTAGATGACCTCAAATGAATATGATGCAATGGAATGAAATGATGTACTCGTCGAGGCGAACAATTTGGTATGCTACACGCCCAAAACGGAGCCACGGGTGCGAAGATGTGATGTAATGAAGATGCAACAAATTTATCACAGAAAAAGACTTGGACGAAAAACGGGGGGGGGGGGGGGAAGGAGAAGTCAACCCTGCTGAATCTGGATCTAAGCCAGCTCGCGGTTCGAGGTTCGCCGGAGTCGGGGAAGCCGGAGAGGGAGCTCGGGGAGGAGCTGCCGGAGGGGACGAGGCCGGGGCGGCGCTGCTCCGGCCGGGGCGGCGCGCAGAGGAGGCGGGGCCGGGCGGCGACCGGAGGAGATCCAGCACGGCGGCGCGCGACGATGGATGAGGCGGCGGGCACGGAGGAGATCCGCGGCGGCGGGGCGGAGGAGCGCGGCGGCGCGGCGATGCGGGGCCGGCGACGGCGGCGGGGGCCGGCGACGGGGTCGGGCGCGGCTGCGCGGGCGAGCGGCGGCGGGGCGCGCGGGCCGGGCGGGCTTCCCGCGGGCCTGGCGGGCCGGCGGCGCGGGGGAGGCCGGAGTGCCACGTGGCAGGATCCGATTGGCTCGGGCGCGGCGGCGGACGTTGGCCGGCCCGATCCGGACGTGTCCGGTTGCGGAGAGGGGGGATTTTCTAGGGTTTGCCCGTGAATTTCGGAGGGGGAGGCATATATATAGGTAGAGGGAGCTAGGAGTGTCCAAATGAGGTGCGGTTTTCGCCCACACGATCGTGAGCGAACGACCGAGAGCATGGAGGGGAGTTAGATGGGTTTTGGGCCAGTGTGAAAGGGTGTTGGGCTGCAAAGGGAGAGGGGCTTTTACGGTTACCCGGTTAACTGTTGGAGTATCAAACGAACTCCAAATGGCACGAAACTTGACAGGCGGTCTACCGGTGCTATATCAAGGCTACTTGGCAAGCCTCGGTCCATTCCGAGAAAGTTTAACACCCACTCACGAAAAGAGAGAAGAGGGGGACGCCGGAGGGCATAGGAGTGCCGGATTGCAAAACGGACAACGGGGAAAATGCTCGGATGCATGAGACGAACATGCATGCAAAATGAAATGCACATGATGACATGATAAAATGCAACACACAAGCAAATGACATGGCAACGATGGCGAATAGCTGGCAGACACCTGGCGCATCGAATCCGGGATGTTACAGTGGCCTGGGCAGACAGCCAGTGACCAAAACAAAAGGTCATGGGTTCACCGACCTACTGTTTTGGTCATAAACGTCTGTGACCTTCTCACAGGGAAGGTCGTTAATTTCAGTTTACGACCGCCAGGTTTTGACCTTCTGTTTTTGGTCACAAAAAGGTCGCAAATAAAAAACAATGACCTTTCAGTGACCAATAGTCAAGGTCACAAGTTGACATATTTCTTGTAGTGGGTGCGGCCGTGGAGACTAGGTCAGGGCATCCTCTGCCTGCGCGTGTGGTGCCAGCGTCAAATGCTCTGGCTGCAGGCAGTGGCCCTACTACCGGCGCCATCCCTCGACCGCGGCCGGTGCCCCCAAGTTTCAGATTTAGAAAGGAAGCTCGGGGTGTTAAGGCCTCGCTGCGTTCCAAGACCGCGACAACAACTGCTTCAGCATCGCTGCCTGCCACCCCGACCTACTTGCCAGTGCTGCCACGGGCCTGCTGCTGTCGGTTCTTGTTTCCCCAGCCAATGGCGACAGCATGGACTGCGAAGAGGAGTTGCCCTCCCTGTATCCATCAGCTAACGCAGAGGGAATCATCGTTGGCATGGGGGATTTGCTGACCAGTGCGCGAAGATCTGTTTTGTGGGCCTCTACCGCTGACAATGACGATGAAGACAAAGACGAAGAGGAGCTGGCCCCACAGACGCTGCCGGCTGCAACCAAGGCCGTCGACTCCAGCAAGATGTGTCGGTGTTCTGGGAACGGGGGTCCCCAGACTTGCCTGCCTGCGGCCTGCGGCGTGGCTCAAAGGGGGGCACAGCATGGCCCATCTTCATTAACACGAGCTCAAGACCCTCGCGAGGGGCCAAGCCTCGCGGGGCGGATGACAAGAAGCTTCCTCAGGCGCGTCCTCATCAGGCTGGCTCGCGAGGAGGCGGAGAGATCAAGGCAGGGTACCTCACGAGGTGCCCGTGATGCAAGCCATGACGACCAAGGGTGCCAGGCAGGCGCCAGCCCGCGCAATGTCCTCCTTTCCTCTTTGGTGCAAAGGGAGTAAGCGCAGGCGAGAGCATCAAGCAAAGGCATCTATTTCGGTGCAACAAGACCAAGAACAGTCCAACGGCAGGAAGGAGGTCATCGTGGAGCCCAAGCCGGCGTCACCACCAGAGCCTTTGACAGGTGAGGACCAACTTTAGTCAGGATAAGTGTACCAGATGTTCCCCTTCAAAATGGCTGATTGTTGGCGCCCTTCCTGCTCAATATTTGGGAAGAGGCCCAGGGCCTTTGCCTATAAATAGGACTAGCCACCCACAGGGTAGAGGCATCTTGATAAGCATCTAGAGAGCAGCCAGAGAGAGAGAGAGAGAGAGAGAGAGGCGACTGAACTCCCCTTAGTAGTTCATCGCACCAGCCAAGAACAGACCCTCGCGAGGCTGTTCTTCCTTGTATTGTTCATCATCAACCCAAGAGGCAATCCACCACACCACACACTGGAGTAGGGTATTACACCACAATGGTGGCCTGAACCAATATAAACACTGTGTCTCTTGTGTTGGTCTTTTCATAGCTTAGATCCTAGCCTGGCGGTGGGGTGCGGGTAGGTAGTGGGTGAGATCTCCGCGCGCACCCCAGTGTTCGAACCTCAAGGGTCTGCCGGAACCCGAAATCCTACATTTGGCGCGCCAGGTAGGGGTGCGCCGAATCCACCTTCTGCCACTTCGCGTTCCGTCGCATCGTCATCACCATGTCTGGCGAACAAGCGGGCAACCCTGATCCCTGGGCGGCGTGGCCCGACCGCGCAGAGTCGCTCGCCTCGGGCGACCCCATGCCCCAGGCAGCTCGCGGTCCGCAGGGCGCTGCGGGCCGCGGGCGACACGGACAGGCTTCGACAGCTCTCACATCACGGCAGGCGCGGTCGGCAGCAAGGGCCTCCAACCACGCCGCGGCCACAACGCCGTACACCTGCCGGGAGCAGGCAAACTCAAGGGCCGCGCTCATGGTGGCCCGAGAGCTACTACAGTGTAGCCTGCTGGAAGGCAGCCGCGACGTGTTGCTTGAGCGGGTGGCAGAGCTCCTGGGCTTTGCCGCCTCGGGGGCTCACCCCTTCTGCACCCAGCTCCCATCTCAGGTCCAGGGCGGCCCGCGAGGGGGCTCCACGCGCGCCCGCGGGCTCCAAGGGTACTCCAACACCAGCGAGGCTGTCAGCACCGGGCCGGTGGCAGCGCTGCCTCCACCCCGGCCCGCGAAGGAGGACTCGACGCAACCCACAGCCCCAGTGGGCCGCCATGCTACCACCCCCAGGCAGGCGCGTCGAGCAGGGATGCATGGCACGCGGAGCACTATGGCGCGGCCTTCGGGATGACGGCTCCAGAAGAATATGTGCCCCACATGATGGACCAAGGGCACCCGGATGAGGGCGAACAAGGCTCGCTCCTCAGCCCGAGCTGGGGGGACGAGGCGCCAGAAGCTGAGCTCTTCCAGGAGCCCCGGGACGGCCCCACTGGCCACACTGGAAGCGACGATTATCGGGTACCGCTAATTCCTCAAGAGCAGGCATATGCTAATCGTGGATCGCAGGAGGTGCAGGTCACCGTAGCGAGCAGCTGCCCTGCTCCCGCAGTCTCCTACCCCTCAGGAGGAGGGCATCGGGGGCTACAGGAGAGGGGCCGAGATCCGGCATCACCACCGCGGTGTTCGGAGCAAGGCGTTCTCAGAAGGTAGGCCCTCCGCTGGGGAGGTGCCTCAGGGCCTGCCCCTGGCGGAGGACCCGTGGTCGTCGGGGGAACCGCTGGCGACCGCTCTACCCCATTGGCGGCATCCTGGTTTCCGGTCGTCGTTGATGGCACTAGAGTGTGGTGCAAGGCGGGGCCCTCGTCTGGCGATATGAAGCAAGGCCGGTACCTATGAAGAAGGCCCAGTGCCTGTGAAGCTCGCCGCCCTGTGACACTCTCACGTAATAATGAGTGGGGCTGTACACGCCCCAGAGTCTCAGGGGTGCCGGCGTCAGGCCTTGGGGCTCCCTCCCACGCCCAGTGGCAGCACTTAGCTCCGCACTGGTGAGAAGACGTCCAAGACTAGACTAGGTGCCGGACGCGGCCTTTTTCTGCTTTCATTGCCTTTCCCTTTGGTTGTCGCTTTCCCCTGCTGGATTTAAGTTGGATTCGAATTTGAGATTTGCGTGTGTTTGGGGAAGGGGTGCTTAGTCTCGTTCGAGCAATCTCTCGCGTTTCAGTTACCACCTCGCCTCAGCTACCTCCCCTCGCGAGCCCCTCGCGAGCCGGGTCGGGCCTAGCTCGCGTGCAGCCCAGACTGCCACCGCTGCATCCTCTTAGGAGGGTTTTTCTACAGATCCTACGGACTCGATCAGGAGATGCTCGATGCACCACAGCCTCCCACAAGCTATCTCAGGGCCCATACGGGACAAAGGTAAACTAGCCAACCAGCTTGTCGCTCAGCCAACCACTTGGCGTGGGTGTACGGGTGATGTAGCATCTACTAGTACGATGAACACAAGTTTTACATGAGGGGCTCCCCCTCCCAAAATGCTGTCACAACCATCAGGTCGAAACCTGAGTTCTATTCATGCAAGGTAAGGAAACAGGAGCGATGCGCGGTCAGTCGGATAAATCCCCCAATGCATCCTCAGGAGCACCGCCCGGACTGCTGCTGGCGTTGCTGGCCTCGCCATCGCTCTCTGCGGCGCCATCAGCAGCGTCAGGGCCGTTCACCACGCCACCCTCATCAGCATCCATGATCACGCCGTCGTTATCTGAAGCGAAGGCCCTGACAAGAGCGTCCACATTGTTTTCCACCCAGTGCGCCAGGTCGTCCCGGACGGCCTGGGGGACTGGGGCGATGGCGGCATCGAAGTCGAAGTGAGGATCCATGTTCCGGAGATGGCTGAAGACACGAGAGAAGGCACGTTCGAGGATGGCGCGGCTCCTCTCCTCCACCAACCTGTCGGCTCTGACTGACCGTGCCTCCAGCTGCGTCACCATGTCAGTGAAGAACTGAAGGTTGCCGGCATAGTTAATTGCGTGCAGCTCGCCAACGGCCGCCTCGCAGATGTTACCCAAGGCTATGTTGGCTCTCTCCCGGAGCATGGTGAGCATGGGGCCGTGCTCGTGCTCCAGGAGCCGCCGCTGGCGTATCTCGTCCGCATTCTGGCGCACGACGGCCTCAGCCTCGTCCACCCGTTGGCGAAGGAGGAGCACCTCGGCATGGGAGGTGGTTAACTCCCCCTGCGCCACCTCGAGGGTGGCCCGAAAAGCATCGGCCCGCCGTGTTGCTTCCTCCAGCTTGACCCTCAAGGCAGCGGTCCTACCTTTAGCCTCGGCCCGGATCAACCCTAGCCTATCCTCGAGCTCGCGCTCAAGGTTCAAGCGCGCCATCGCCACTTGACGTCCGACCACTTCCAAAACACGAGCTTCCCGCGCGGCAACATCATCCTCCGCCTGCGTCACCAAGCGCTCCCTTGTCTCCAGGCATTCATACTCGCGTGCGCGTTCGGCGGCTTTCAGCGTCAGCGCCTCCTCACGCTTCTGGAGCTCTGCCGGGTCGCCCGAAGCCACCTTCATCGACGCCAGGGCCGTCTCGTGCAGCTCCACTTGCTCCTCCAGTGAGTGGCACCGGGCCAGGAGTTCCCGTGCCCACTCATCCGCCACCTCTCGCCGCCTGTCAGCTTCACGAGCCCCCTCGACGGCTTGGGAACAGACCTCCCGAGAGGCTGCCAGCGACGCCTTGGCCTCCTCATTGTCAAGATCGCGCTGGTGGCGCGCAAGGGCGACAGTTCCCTCCAACTCGCGCCTCTCTGCAGCCAGGCGCAGTCCCTCGGCCTCCAGGCTTGCGTCTTCATCAGCAAGCTCTTCACCGAGCAGGCTCACCGCGTCTGCCGCCCTCCGAAGAAACCCTTGGCGAAGAGCGCGACGTTCTCGGGCGCGCTCGAGTACGTCTTCCACACCGTCATCCGCCCCAAGCGGGCACCGGGAGCCACGAATCAGCGCTCCCCCTCCGGGCAGGGGGCTGGGGGCTGGCACCCTCACGATGGCCGGGCACGCCTCGCCAGAAGCCCGGCCTGGAGCCAGTCCATCACCGAAAGAATGGTGCAGGGAACACCTCAACCAACCACGGTCCACGACCAGACAAGAAGCCCATGGCAAGCTGGCTATGCCACGAGAAGGCTCGCGAAGGAAGGTCGCGAGGCGCGCGGGGCCGCGGTGCGCCTCAGGGTGGTCCGCCTCTCCGACCGACCTCACCACAAGGGCTCTGCTGCTCGGAGCGCTCGAGGACGGTGGAGAGGGTGGTGACAAGGGGGATGGATCCTCAGTCATCTCCGTGAGCTCAGCGGGAAGGGCCCTGCGGAGCAAGAATCAGTAAAAGCAGCAGAAGGATGAGGAGCTAGAAAAGGAGGAGGCTTACTCATCGATGGCGAAGTACTTCATACGCTTCAGCAGGCGACAAGGATAGTCGTCACCCAGGGCCTCCCTTCTCTTCCGGAGGGCCTCAAAGTCCATGCGGAAGCGACCCAAGAGTTGAGCGCAGGGGTCAACCTGCGACGAGGAAGAAGCTTCAAGGCGACCCGCGTCAGGGGTGTCTGCCTGAGGCGCGCTGCCGGTCGCCTCATCAAGAAGAGTAGCTGGGGCCTCAGCCGCGGGCGGCTGCTCGCCACCCTTAGCCACAGCAGCACGAGCCTCAGGAGCTGCTCCCTCATGAGTGCCGCCCGGCGCTGACCCCCCGACGGGGGCCCTCTCGTCCCCCGGTGGCTCATGCCTCCCTGCTCTGCCACTTGAGGAAGAGTCGCCTTGGCCAACTGAAAGGGCGGCCACCACCACTGGATTCTCGCGAGGCCCCTGGAGGCCGGCGGGGCGCGGTCCCCATTTGTCAAAGACGGGCATCTGATTCACAAAGTCTCTCCTGCTCGAACAGAGATACAGCAAGGCCCCCCCTTGCTGGATGCTGCCAGGGTTGGGGTCCCCAGTCAGGACCAAGAGCACCTTCCTCAACGCTTCAGGCGTCAGGTCCTCTTCCTGGAGCCTCATACGATCCTCACGCCCGCTGAAGGCCCACATGCAGTGAGAGTGGCGCTGGAGAGGGGCAACACGGTGTAGCAGGAACTCCTTCACCACCTTGGGCACTGTCACGCCAAGCGACCTCAAGAATGCGAAGCGACGCCAGACGAAGATGAGTAGGGGACTCGTGAGCGTCTCCTAGCCCCAGCCTGAATTGGGGACAACAGGCGAAGTTGGCTTCGACAGCAGGGGCTGGGCACCCCTACGTCCACATACAGCCACCGCTCGCGGAACCCAGGCGAGGGCGGAGGAAGGCCAAAGTCAATCCCTGAGGCCGTTGTCTCAGGTGCAGCAATGAAGCTCACGCACCCCGAGCATTGGGCGGGGTCGACAAGGCGCAGAGAGAAGAAGTGATGCAGCAAGGCAACCGAAGGGAGGATGCCTACCATGGCCTGGCAAACGAAGGCGAAGACCGCAAGAAGAGTAATGGATTCAGGACCCAGATGCATCATGTGGATCTGATAGTGGGAGAGCACGACGTTGAAGAAATCGAAAAAGGGGGGAACCAGTCCCGCCCACAGGGCGTCAACGAAATACTGGACCTCGGTGACTATCCTATCGATGGAGAAGCGTGACGCGGGCCAGGCCGTCGTTCTCCCGCATTCATTGAAGATGGTGGCCAGGGCAGAGCTGACCTTACCCAAGCCCTCTCGATTGAGTATGATCGACCGATCCACGGCGGGGGCTGCCGACGACGGCGAGCGAGGCGGAGGCATGGGTCTCTTCCCTCTTCCCTTCTTCGTTGGAGCCATGGAAACGGAAGGGGGGGAGGAAAGGTTCAAGATTGGCTTGGAAGCGGAAGCTGGAGTTTGAGAGGAGGAAGGACAGAGGACGCTCGAGCAACGGAAAGGGGAGCGGCTGTGTACGACTACAAGTCCGCCTAGCCTGGCACCAAATAAGGAGGCGTGGGGGAACAGTGACGCCCACGTCCCATCAACCGCCATGCGGCGCTCAAGGCCGCAGGCTGTTAGGGCCCGCGGCGCTTCGCACTTGCCCTTTCGCCTCTCTGCTCGGCCAAGTCCGGGCGTGCCTTGGGCCCGGGGGCTACTGTCGGCATTCTGGGAATAGGGGTCCCCAGACTTGCCTGCCTGCGGCCTGCGGCGTGGCTCAAAGGGGGGCCCAGCACGGCCCATCTTCATCAACACGAGCTCAAGACCCTCGTGAGGGGCCAAGCCTCGCGGGGCGGACGACAAGAAGCTTCCTTAGGCGCGGCCTCATCCGGCTGGCTCGCGAGGAGGCGGAGAGATCAAGGCAGGGTACCTCACAAGGTGCCTGTGACGCAAGCCATGACGACCAAGGGCGCCAGGCAGGTGCCAGCCTGCGCAGTGTCCTCCTTTCCTCTTTGGTGCAAAGGGAGCAAGCGCAGGCGAGAGCATCAAGCAAAGGCATCCATTTCGGTGCAACAAGACCAAGACCAGTCCAACGGCAGGAAGGAGGTCATCATGGAGCCCAAGCCGGCATCACCACCAGAGCCTTTGGCAGGCGAGGACCAACTTTAGTCAGGATAAGTGTACCAGATGTTCCCCTTCAAAATGGCCGATTGTTGACGCCCTTCCCGCTCAATATTTGGGAAGAGGCCCAGGGCCTTTGCCTATAAATAGGACTAGCCACCCACAGGGTAGAGGCATCTTGATAAGAATCTAGAGAGCAACCAGAGAGAGATAGAGGCGACTGAACTCCCCTTAGTAGTTCATCGCACCAGCCAAGAATAGACCCTCGCGAGGCTGTTCTTCCTTGTATTGTTCATCATCAGCCCAAGAGGCAATCCACCACACCACACACTGGAGTAGGGTATTACACCACAATGGTGGCCTGAACCAGTATAAACACTGTGTCTCTTGTGTTGTTCTTTTCATAGCTTAGATCGTAGCCTGGCGGTGGGGTGCAGGTAGGTAGTGGGCGAGATCTCCGCGCGCACTCCAGTGTTCGAACCTCAAGGGTCCGTCGGAACCCGAAATCCGACAAGATGTGTGTAGGTCATGAGGTGGACATAGGTGGGGGTTGGCAGGAGGTGCTGCCGAGGCGCAGCCCGCATCAGCTGACATTGTCGCCGCCATCCACGACAATGGCTCCTCGTCCCATTCCTGCTTGGCTTCACGGTAGATGCTACAGATGCTTTGCTCATGGGCATCATGCGGCTCATTGCAGAGACCCATTGCGGTGCTCACGTTGTTTGGAGAATGGTCATCGTGTGCATGGATGTCGCAACCCCTGGCATCCTCTAAGCTCGCAGGCATGCCTTGCCACGCCGCTCGTGGCCAGCGTCAACACCATGCATGGTCCTACATCAGCTTTACGCAAGGGTCCAGCGAAATTCACGCCCCCCTCCAAGGTGCTTCACCATGGGTCCTGGGCGTCTATTGTATCTGCTACAACGGACTCGACGACCTCATCTGAAGTGGTGCTGCAGTCCGCTCTAGCCGATCAGATTGCGCTGCTGCAAGGCTGCCTGGTGCGGGTTGGGAGCTTTTTGGAGCGGGCGGACCTTGCTCTGAGTAGACTCTCCCTTGTGTCGGCTATGCTGCAGACTGCTATGACGTCACATCCTCCTATTGCGGTTGGTGTTTGCTCCGAGGAGGACACATATGCAAAGTTATATGGTTGTTTCTCCGCCCCGTGTTGGGGACATTTCGTCGCCGATGTTTGCCTCGCCCCTGTGTTATGTACCAGTCAAGATGAGTCCATCGCCATGCTCATGGCTCCGGTGCTGCAAATCAGGCCCGAGATTAGGGAGCTATGTCTGAGCTCTGCTTCGCTTTTGTCAGTGAAGCACATGAAGGTGGACTCACTAGTGATCTCGTGCGAGGGAGATGATTCATGTTTGTCATGTGAGCATCCAGAGGCGCCTTTTGAGTCCTTCGGGTCAGAGGCGTATGTGGTTGAGGATATTGATGTGGCTGGTGTGTGCGCTAATGGGAAGGCGTCTGCGGTTTCTTGATGGATGATGCTCAGTTTCTTATGTTGTCGATGTGGCTTTGATTGTCCTAGTCATTGTTGTTGGTGTTCTTGGTCAGGGTTCTGTTGAGTTGTGCAAGTGTGGTGAGGTACGATTGTTGTGTGTTAGGAGCATGTGACGGGTTGTTTGCGTGGTCATGGTGTTTTGTGCTTCCTGAGTAGCCTGTTTTGGGTTGTTTGTATCGGTTTTCTCCCGGTTTTCTGAAAATTAACTAAGCATTTCTCTTCTTCTTAATTAATCTATAAGGCAAATATTTTGCCTCCGTTTTGAAAAAAACATAGTGGGGGTAACATAACCGGTAACATGCACTTGGGACTAGCAAACATGCTTATGTGACACACAATTAAAGAAGAGAGAGGGTTAGAGTAACAAAGGTAGATATTGTATCATGTTAAATGCTATGCTACTTTTCTGTCATGCATGGCAATAAATATGGTCATCTATGATACTAGTTTATGATACTATGCACTTTTGAGGTAGTATCATATGCATGATACTAGTATATGATACTCCCCACTAAGAGTAGCCTTAGACTACTAACATGCATATGTTACTAGTCTATGTTACTACCTCTATAGTGGGGAGTAACATATGTGTGGTGTCATGCAACACTTCATTTATTAGGTTATAGACTCATCTTGTCTTGGTATGTGTGATGTTATAGTAATTAGCTATGTTACGACATGCCCCTCTTTCCTCATTAATTACTCATCACATCATCTATTTGCCTAGAGATGTGTGATGTTACCACCTATATTACTCCCACTGTGAGTAGTCTTACTTGACTGTGATTTGGTTAAGTCTCAGTCGGCTGAGACCTGCTGCACCCTTTTCAAAAAATCCAGCCTCCAATACGCATATGAACACATTTCATGAAATCTTGGAGGTTATCGATTATTCGCGAACCAAAACAGGTCATGTAATGAGATATTAGTCTCGGTCAAACGTAATATACGAAAGAAACAAGTAATGACAATACTATTTACATGATAATAATGGCCAAGTGATATATGGTCATCGTATATTTTGTCCATGCTTAGTACATTGATCAAGAATGCATGTATCTCCCATTAGAACTACAACCAAATAGACTGGTGAAGTCATGTTCATTATGATTCGACCACTAGCAATTTTATCAAAATAAGAATCCATTCACACGAGATCAAATTGTGTAGAATAGTACTACCAGAGTTATATTTCTATTTCAGAGTAGGTAAACCTCGACATATGTCGGGTCGGGTCGGGTTTCGGGTCAGGGTTTTTTTTCCTAGAGTTAACAGGGATTTCATTCTCAACGAATGACAAGTTCGTTCCTACGAAGCAGAGAAACATCTACATGTCCAGAGCGCAACCACACTGCGTCCAGCCTTCCATACGACTGAAAGCAGCAAGAGTATGACTAACAATTATGATTCCTACTTACATGAATAATAGAAACATCCCTTTTATCAAAGAGCCTCTTTACTTGCTTGTGACGGTGTTATACATGGGGGTGGCTCTCCGAAGGTATCTCAACAGAATACCTGCTAGAGGGCCCACAAGTTCTAGCAAAGAGGGGCGCCCGAAGAGGAGGATAAGCGCTTGGCAGCCAACCTAACTTCCAAGTTGTGGCAGTGGCTACCCTAGATCGCATTTCCCCCTTTGTAAAACCGCATTTCCCCCTCTGTAAAACCCTAGCCTCCACCGTGTATATAAGGGAGGCTAGGGGCCTCTCATTCCCATCTACTTTGGTAGAACCAACTCTCGGTAGGAATCTCATATGTGCCATTGTAACCCCTCGCACGAGGTAGCCCTCAACCATGAATAACAAACACGAGCATGATGTAGGGGATTACTCTTTAGAGGTACGAACCTGGGTAAATTCCCTGTGCGACCTCCTCTGTGAGACTTCTAGCTACGCTAAGACCCCTACCGAGAGATCCGGCAGTTTTTTGCACCGTTAATTGGCGCCCCAGGCACGGACCACGCCGGTTAGAGACCAATCTTAGATCAGATCTTCCCCAGCCTCCAGCAGGCTCCCATTGGGGCAGAGCCTCACCTTTGGCTCCCTCACCTTCATCGTCAATGGGGCGGGTTGGGTTAACATCAACCCACCGGCGCACCTTGTTTGCATGCTCTACATCGGCATCATGGACTTCATCATCAATGACAACAATCTCCGCATGTGTCTGCCACCGATCTAGTAGATCGCACTAGCAGATTCATCATCAACCATGGCATCTTCACCACCAACTTGCAGTCCGTCACACTCGCCCGGGACCCAGGAAGCCACATACTAGCAGGTCGTCACCGAGCGCCTGCATGACCAGATCAGCCAGGAGACCCATGGTTGGTCGGACGTGTCAGGCTATACGATAACCTCACTGTCGACCTTTGACTACGAGGACGATGGGACACAGACAACCCTGGCACTCCCCAACTGGCCGTTAGGGCCTGAGCGTTGCGACGACCTCACATCTCTCGACCACCCTGCCTCAACCTCACAAATCGTCGCAATAGTTTGCAGCAACTGCTTCATAACGCACACACTGGAGGACTGCATCATCCACGATTCCGCTTCCCATGACGTCACTAACACGATCTACGTCATCTCATTCTTAGACAGCGAGAGCAACGAGTACGGGGTGATCGTTGTCATCGACGATGGCTATAGTGGGCTGCCCACCATTCTGGAAGCCCCGAGCTCAAGCTCCTGGAGCGGGTCGAAGCAGTTCGAGGAGACTGGAGATACCCAACTAAACTCCTAGGAGGCCTCTTAGTCCGAGGTCCCACAAATAGTGTCACTATAGCAAGTCACGAGGGAAGAACCAGTAGGCATGGTCGGCGGCATGATAGCTAGATACCGCCCGCAACGATCACATCAACAACAAGCACTGGGCTAGTAGCCCTGCACCTTCCAATCTCCAGGCTACAGGCCACCATGACGCATGCACCCACTATGCCCATCGTCACCACACAATAGCAGGGCGGCATGGCTGCTCCAGAGTTCACTCCTTCAGGGTTCCCAACACCCATAGCAGCCGACTTAAACTTCACAAATGTGATGTCTGCTAGAACTACGTTGGTATTTCCCCAAAGAGGAAGGGATGATGCAGCACAACAACGTTAGGTATTTCACTCAGTGATGAGACCAAGGTTATTGAACCAGTAGGAGAACCAGGCAACACAACGTAAACAGCTCCTGCATACAAATAACAAATACTCGCAACCCAATTTGTTAAAGGGGTTGTCAATCCCTTTCGGGTGACGGCGCCAGAAATTGGCGAGGAGACGGGATAAAGTTGTAATAGATAGGATAAATGGAGCACAAATAAAATAAAGTGCAGCAAGGTATTTTTGTATTTTTGGTTTAATAGAACTGAAAATAAAAAAATAAAGTAGATCATGGTGGCAAATATATTAAAGAAGAGACCCGGGGGCCGTAGGTTTAATTAGTGGCTTCTCTCGAGAAAAATAGCAAACGGTGGGAAAACAATTACTGTTGGGCAATTGATAGAACCTCAAATAATCTTGACGATATCCAGGCAATGATCATTATATAGGCATCATGTCCAAGATTAGTAGACCGACTCCTGCCTACATCTAGTACTATTACTCCACCCATCGACCGCTATCCAACATGCATCTAGTGTATTGAGTTCATGGAAAAACGGAGTAATGCAATAAGAACAATGACATGATGTAGACAAGATCTATTTATGTGGAAATAGACCCCATCTTGTTATCCTTAATAGCAACGATACATACGTGCCGTTTCCCCTTCTGTCACTGGGATCAAGCACCGTAAGATCGATCCCATCACAAAGCACATCTCTCATTGCAAGATAAATAGATCAAGTTGGCCAAACAAAGCCCAAATATCTGAGAAGAAATACAAGGCTATAATCAATCATGCATATAAGAGATCAAAGAAGACTCAAATAACTTGCATGGATAAAAACATAGATCTAATCATAAATTCAAAGTCCATCGGATCCCAATTAACACAACACAAAAGGACTTACATCATATGGATCTCCAAGAGACCATTGTATTGAGAATCAAGAGAGAGAGAGGAAGCCATCCAGCTACTAACTACGGACCCATAGGTCTATAAAGAACTACTCACGCATCATTGGAGAGGCACCAATGGACATGATGAATTCCTTCGGATGGTGTCTAGATTGGATCTGGTGTTTTTGGAACTTTGCGACAACTGGAATTGATTTTCGTCGACTCCCCTAGGGTTTATGGAATATTGGGGTATTTATAGAGCAAAGAGGCGGTGCGGGAGGCCACCGAGGTGAACACAACCCACCTGGGCGTGCCTGGACCCCCAGGCGCACCCTGGTGGGTTGTGCTCCCCTCGGAGCACCCCTCAGGTACTTTCTTGGCCCATGCGGTGTCTTCTGGTCCGGAAAAAATCTAGAAAAAGATTCGCTGCCTTTGGACTCCGTTTGGTATTGATTTCCTGTGAAGTAAAAAAACAACCAGAAAACAACAACTGGCACTGGGCACTATGTCTATAGGTTAGTACCAAAAAATGATATAAAATGATTGTAAAACATCCAAGAATGATAATATAACCGCATGGAACAATAAAAAATTATAGATACGTTGGAGATGTATCAGCATCCCCAAGCTTAATTCCTACTCGTCCTCGAGTAGGTAAATGATAAAAACAGTATTTTTGATGTGGAATGCTGGCTAACATGTTCATCACATAATCTTTTCTTTATAGCATGGACATTTGGACTTTTGTATGGTTCAAAGCAATAGTCTAGTTATGACATGAAGATTTTAATACTCAAGCATATCAACAAGCGACCATTCAAAATATCAACACTAAAGCAAGTTATCCCTAGCCCATTATGCTCAATTATTGATCCATTCATGAAACACACTCGAATATTAGCTACACCCAATGCTCAAATACGATCATAGTGCCCCTTAGTTGGTGCTTTATAAGAGAAGATGGAGACTCAAATTCAAAATAAAAATTGTATAAAGTAAAAGAAAGGTCCTTTGAGAGGGAAGTAGGGATTTGTAGAGGTGCCAGAGCTCAAGGAAAAACCGAGAGATAGAAACATTTTGGGAGGCATACTTTTCCCACCAACGAAAACAACTTAGAGCTCCCAACAATTTCCATGCTAGATATATCATAGGCGGTTCCCAAGCAGAAAATAAAGTTTATACCTTTTTCACCATACTTTCACTTACCATGGCTAAACGTATCCATGGGTGCCCTCCATACCAACACTTTCCAAGGAATTTATTATTTGACAACATAAAGTAAATTCATTTTTCATTTCGGGACTGGGCATCCCTAATACCATTGTCGTACTCTCGTGTAATGACAAGTGAATAAACACTCATCATGAGAATAACACATCTAGCATGGAAACACACCGGCCACCCCTCACCGCCTCGCGAGCGGTACGAGCACACAAAAGAGAAATTTATTTTGAAGATTAGATATGGCACATGCAAATTTGCTTAGAATGGTACGGAAATACCACATATAGGTAGGTATAGTGGACTCATATGGCAAAACTAGTTTAAAGGATTTTGGATGGACAAGTAGTGATCATAATTAGTGCAAAATGAAGTCTAACAAAAAGATTGAGAAGCGCCCAACTAAGAAACAAAAAATCTCGTACCCAAGCATTAAGCATAAGTAACACCGAATAATGCACCACAAGCAAGATGTAATTTCATTACATAAGTATTGACTTTCATGCTTGCATAGGGAATCACAAACCTTAACACCAATATTCTTACTAAATCATAATTACTCATCAACATGACTTACGTATCACATCGTCATATCTCAAAACCATTACTAAGAACCAAGTTTATTTTGTCCAATGATCTTCATGAAAGTTTTTATTATATCCTCCTTAGATATCTATCACTTTGGGACTATTTTCATATATTGCTTTTAGTAAGCTCAAACAAATTTAAATGAAGAACATGAGCATAATATTTCTTTCTCTCAAAATAATCTAAGTGAAGCAAGAGAGAATTTCAAAAAAAAATTACTAACTCCCAAATAAATCTAAGTGAAGCATGAGAGCATTTCTTCCAAAAATAACTAAGCACATCGTGCTCAAAAAGATATAAGTGAAGCACTAGAGCAATTCCAAGGCTCTAAAAATTTAAGTGAAGCATAGGAGCAAGCATAGCATAATTTTTTGGCTCTCTCAAAAAGGTGTGTCCATCAAGGATTCAAGACTTAAAACACAAAGCAAAATAAGCAAAGGCTCATATCACACAAGACGCTCCAAGAGAAACTCATAATATGTGACGAATAAAAATATAGTTCCAAGTAAAATACCGATGGTTGTTAGAAGAAAGAGGGGATGCCACTCGGGGGCATCCCCAAGCTTAGTTGCTTGCTACTTCTTTAATATTATCTTGGGGTGCCTTGGACATCCCCAAGCTTAGCCTTTTGCTAATCCTTATTCCTTTACCCAAAACTTGAAAACTTCAATCACACAAAACTCAACAAAACCTTCGTGAGATCCGTTAGTATAAGAAAACAAACCACTACTATAAGTATTGTTGCAAACCCATTCATATTTTATTTTTGCATTATATATAGTCTATTACAACTTTTCTATGGCAAAAACTCTTCAAAGAAAACCATAGAATTATCAAAACAAGCACACAACGCAAAGAAAACAGAATATGTCAAAAATAGAACAGTCTGTAGCAATCTGACTAGTTCGAATACTTCTATAACTTCAAATATTCTGAAAAATTAGGAAAATGTGAGAAATTTGTTTATTAATCTTCTAAAGAAAGAATCAACTCAAAATCACTTTTCTGGTAAAAACGAAAAATAATTGCGTGAGCGCAAAAGTTTCTGTTTTGCAGCAAGATCAAATCAACTCTCACCCAAATCATCCCAAAGGCCTTGCTTGGCACAAACGCTAATTTAAACCACAAAACACATCTAATTAGAGGCATAATTGGGTATTTTATTGAAAACAGCAAGAAAAATAAAAAACAAAAAGATACAAGTTGGGTTGCCTCCCAATGAGCGCTATCGTTTTACGCCCCTAGCTAGGCATAACACGTAGGATCTAAGTTTTGTCATCTTTAGTTCTAGATCCATAAGATGACCTCATGATTGATTCATATGGTGGCATAATTCTTTTTCTAGGGTAGTGTTTCATACCCTCCCTGAGTGGAAATTGAAATTTAATATTGCCTTCTTTCATATCAATCACGACACCAATAGTACGTAAAAACGGTCTACCAAGTATAATTGGACAAGACGGATTACAATCAATATCAAGAACAATAAAATCTATGGGCGCATAATTCCTATTTGAACGAATAAGAACATCATTAATTCTTCCCATAGGCTTTTTAATAGTTGAATCCGCTAAGTGCAAATTTAAAGAGCATTCTTCAATATCGGTAAGACCAAGCACATCACATAAAGATTTCAGAATTGTAGGAAACACTAGCACCCATGTCACATAAAGCAAAACACTCATAGTATTTAATCTTCACTTTGATGGTAGGTTCCCATTCATCATGTAATTTTCTAGGAATTGAAACTTCCAATTCCAACTTTTCTTCAAAAGCTTTCATCATGGCATCAACGATATGTTTAGTAAAATCTTTATTTAAGCACGGGGTGAATTTATCATTGATTGCAACAAAGAAATACAATCAACCAAGGAGAAACTATCATAATTGAAGTCTTTGCAATCCAAAATAATGGGCACGTCACTAGTTAAAGTCTTGACCTCTTCAAACCCACTTTTATCAAAAAAATTAACAAGATTTTCACTCTTCGAATTATAGGGACGCCTTCTAACTAAAGTTGAATCTTCTCCGGTCCCTTTTTCATCAATCTTAATTTTACTAAACAAAGAATAATATAAGAAACACCAATCATTTTAAGATCTTCAAAACTTTTATGAAAGCAATCACTAGAAAATGCTTTTTCTAAAAATTCTCTTTTAGCTCTAAGCATAGCGGTTCTTTTCTTAATTTCATCCATAGATACATAAAGAGATTTAATTGATTCTTCAACTTTAGGCACAAAATTTTTCATCTTGAGACTTTCTACATCATGAGAAATTCTATTAATACTTCTAGACATAACATCAACTTTATTCAGCTTTTCTTCTATCGTAGAATTGAAAACTTTTTGAGTATTGATAAATTCTTTAATATTATTCTCAAGATCAGAGGTGTTTATATTATTATTATTATTATTATTATAAGAAGGATTACCATAGGAATTACCATAAGTATTAGAGGAATTACTAGGAAAAGGCCTAGGATTAAAATTATCTCTATAGGCATTGTTATTGAAATTATTTCGCGAGATAAAATTCACATCTATGGCATCACTATTTTTCTCAATCAAAGTAGACAAAGGCACATCATTAAAATCAATACGGCCACTTTTATTAGAAACCAACTTCGTAAGAGCATCAACTTTTTCACTCAAAGAATTTATTTCTTCTACCGAATTGACTTTCTTACTAGTAGGCATTCTTTTGGTATGCCATTGTGAGTAATTTGCCATAATATTGTCTAGCAATTTAGTAACTTCACCCAAAGTAATTTCCATAAAAGTACCCCCTGTGGCGGAATCTAAAAGATTATGAGAAACAAAATTCAACCCCGCATAAATTTTTTTGTATGATCATCCAAAGATTTAACCCATGAGTTGGGCAATTCCTTAGCATCAATTTCATCCTTTCCCAAGATTGTGCAACATGCTCATGTTCAAGTGGCTTGAAATTCATGATCTGGGTTCTAAGGGAAATGATTTTTGCGGGCAGAGAATACTTAGTAATAAAAGCATCCTTGCACTTGTTCCAAGAATCGATACTATTGCGAGGCAAAGAAGAAAACCAAATTTTTTGCGCGGTCTCGCAAAGAAAACAGAAATAATTTCAACTTCACAACATCATTGTCCACATCTTTTTTCTTTTGCACATCGCATAATTCTATGAATGTATTAAGATGGGATGTGACATCCTCATTAGGAGTACCAGCAAATTGATATTTCATAACAAGATTCAGCAAAAACAATATTAATATCACAAGACTACGCACTAGTGGAGGGAGGAGCAATCGGAGTGCTAATAAAATCATTTTTATTGGTATTTGAGAAATAACACAACTTGGTGTTCTCTTGACTCATGGTGATTGCACAACAAGATTGCACTCAAAACAGATCTGACGAGAAAACGGCGAACAAAAAGAGGGCGAATAAAACGACAAATTTTTGTGAAGTGGGGGATAGGAAAGCGAGAGGAAAATGGCAAATAATGAAAATTGCAAGGAGATGAGATTTCTGATTAGAAACCTGGTTGATGATGATGATCCTCCCCGGCAATGGCGCTAGAAATTCCTTTTGATATATACTAGAACTACGTCATTATTTCCCCAAAGAGGAAGGGATGATGTAGCACAGCAACAATAGGTATATCCCTCAGTGATGAGACCAAGGTTATCGAACTAGTAGGAGAACCACACAACACAATGTAAACAACCCCTGCACACAAATAACAAATACTCGCAACCCAACGTGTTAAAGGGGTTGTCAATCCCTTTCGGGCAACGACGCTTGAAATTGGCGAGGAGACGGGATAAAGTTGTAATAGATAGGATAAATGGAGTGCAAATAAAATAAAGTTCAGCAAGGTATTTTTGTATTTTTGGTTTAATAGAACTGAAAATAAAAGCAAATAGAATAGATCGCGAAGGCAAATATATTAAAGAAGAGACCCGAGGGCCGTAGGATTCACTTGTGGCTTCTCTCGAGAAAAATAGCAATCGGTGGGAAAACAGTTACTGTTGGGCATGATAGAACTTAAAATAATCATGACGATACCCAGGCAATGATCATTATATAGGCATCATGTCCATGATTACTAGACCGACTCCTGCCTGCATCTACTACTATTACTCCACACATCGACCGCTATCCAGCATGCATCTAGTGTATTAAGTTCATGGAAAAATGGAGTAATGCAATAAGAACGATGACATGATGTAGACAAGATCTATTTATGTAGAAATGGACCCCATCTTGTTAATTATCCTTAATAGCAACAATACATACGTGTCGTTTCCCCTTCTGTCACTAGGATCAAGCACACCGTAAGATCGAATCCATCACAAAGCACCTCTTCCCATTCCAAGATAAATAGATCAAGTTGCCAAACAAAATCCAAATATTGGAGAAGGAATACAAGGCTATAATCAATCATGCATATAAGAGATCAAAGAAGACTCAAATAACTTTCATGGATAGAAACATAGATCTGATCATAAACTCAAAGTTCATCGGATCCCAACAAACACACCGCAAAAAGACTTACATCATATGGATCTCCAAGAGACCATTGTATTGAGAATCAAGAGAGAGAGAGAGAGGAAGCCATCTAGCTACTAACTACGGACCTGTAGGTCTACAAAGAACTACTCATGCATCATGGGAGAGGCACCAATGGACATGATGATCCCCTCCATGATGGTGTCTAGATTGGATCTGATGTTTCTGGAACTTGCGGTGGCTAGAATTGATTTTCGTCGACTCCCCTAGGGTTTCTGGAATATTGGGGTATTTATAGAGCAAAGAGGCGGTGCGGGAGGCCACCGAGGCGGGCACAACCCACCTGGGCGTGGCTGGGCCCCCAGGCGCGCCCTGGTGGGTTGTGCTCCCCTCGGAGCACCCCCTCAGGTACTTTTCTTTGCCCATACGGTGTCTTCTGGTCCAGAAAAAATCCACAAAAAGTTCCACTGTGTTTGGACTCCGTTTGGTATTGATTTCCTGCAATGTAAAAAACATGCAGAAAATAGCAACTGGCACTGGGCACTATGTCAATAGGTTAGTACCAAAAAGTGATATAAAATGATTGTAAAACATCCAAGAATGATAATATAACAGCATGGAACAATAAAAAATTATAGATACGTTGGAGACGTATCAAAATGTCATAGAGAAACTATCGGCCATCACCACACATGGCATGAACTACCTTTCCACGCCTATCCCAGGCAGCGATCCAGTGTCCCAGGCATTGGAGGTCGTTCACATGTCATAGGTTAACATGCAGCAGCAGCTACCACAACACACTATAGAGGTTGTCGTGAACGAAGCACAATGGTAGGAGATGATACCACATGAGTGGCTAAGGTGAGCTCACCGCCGCCCGCGGGGTCTCCTCAACGACCTCGGAGCCTGTGAACAGGAGATGGGCATATGTTTCAACGAACCAACAAAAGCTGCACCGGCACCAGTATACGGGCTCCAGGCATTGCGACATCGGTAGACAAACTACAAGCTACTCCAAGAGATCCTAAACTCCTGTATGACCTGATGCAAGTCCTCCACAGGATAGTGGAGCTCTAGGACAACGTCGAGCGCTCAGGGGTCTAGCTTGCTAGCACTAACAACATCCTTTCAATATCCAACCAACCGACACGTAACCCAAGGCAGGGATCAGTGCAACATTCAGAGGCCGTGACAGAAGCAGATGCTGGAAAGCTCCACCAACCTATCTCAGTCATGACAGTGCAAGAACGAGCAACCCTACTGATAACCCACAAGTATAAAGGATCACGATAGTCTTCGAGGGTAGTATTTCACCCAAGTTTATTGATTTAACACAAGGGGAGCCGACGAATATTTACTAGCTTAGTAGTTGAGTTTTAAATTCAACAACACCTGGGAAGTAAATATCTGCAGTAAAGTATTCAGTAGCATAGTAGTATGATAGTTTTGATAGTAGCAGTAAAAGTAGAAGTAGTAACAGGAACAATAATAGAAGCAATTTTGTAGTGATTGTAACAACATTAGCAACTGTAGTAACTTAGCAACGATCAATACGAGAAAAGCATAGGCATTGGATCAACAATGGATATTTGTGTTGGATGACATTCATCATATAACAGTCACAACCTAGAGTGATACACAATAGCTCCAGTTCATCAATGTAATGTAGGCATGCATTACATATATAGCCATACGTGCTTATAGTAAGAACTTGCATGACATCTTTTTTCCTACCCTCCCGTGTCAGCGGGGTCCATAAGCAAATCTATGGGATATTAAGGTATCCTTTTAATAGAGAATCGGAACAAAGCATTAGCATTTAGTGAATACATGAACTCCTCATACTACGGTCATCACCGAAGTGAATCCCAATTATTTGTCGCATATAGGTCCGCGGATCATAACACATAATAGGTGCATAAAACTTGCAAGATAGGATCCAAAACACACTTATATTCATGAAAACATAAATGGTTCAGATCTTAAATCATGGCACTCGGGCCCTAGTGACAAGCATTAAGCATAGCAAAAGCCATAGCAACATCAATCTCAGAACATAGTGGATACTAGGGATCAAGCCCTAACACATTCACTTAGTTACATGACAAATCTCATCCAACTCCATCACCATCCAGCAAGCCTACGAAGGAATTACTCACTCCCGGTAGTGAGCATCATGGAATTTTTGATGAAGAAGGGTTGATGATGATGACGATGATGAATCCCCCTCTTCGGAGCCCCGAAAGGACTGCAGATCAGCCCTCCCTATGAAGAACGAGAGGTGGCAGCGGCTTCTTATCGCAAAACATGATGACACATTCTCTTTGTGTTTTTTCTCCGCGAGATGGTACTTATGGAGTTGGAGTTAGGGCTAACAGAGGTCTATGGGACCCATGAGCTCAAAGGGTGCGCCCTAGGGGGGTGCCCCTGAGCTCGTGGCTCCCTGGTGGCCCCCCTCTGGTAGATCTCTTCGCCAATAATTTTTCATATATTTAGAAATATTCTCCATAAATTTTCAGCCAAATCTTAGAACTTTTATTTCTGCACAAAAATAACACCATGGTGGTTCTGCTGAAACATCATTAGTCCGGGTTAGTTTCATTCAAATCATGCAAATTAGAGTCCAAAACAAGAGCAAAAGTACTTGGAAATGTAGATACGTTTGGGATGTATCACCTACCACAAAGAGTTACGACCGCAATAGGCCATATAGCTCACTATCCCAACCTTCAAACCAGGGCAACAAAGGCACTACAAGCAGAACCAAGGAACCACGTCGCCGTGCTTCACCTCTCTCACGTCAAGCATTGCGCCTCCGTGCTTCGGTCATGCAGTGATTACACACCCATTCTTTTAGCCATTTGTCATCCACGACATCGAGAAGTACTTAGTGACTACCTCACGACCACTGTGATGGCCAATGGAGACATCGACAATGCACTGCGGCACATACCTCTGTGTCATACGGGAGATGGATGCTCCTGGTTGAGCGGTCTCCTACCAAACTCCATCCACACCTGGGCCGACTTAAAACATTCTTTCCTCAATAACTTTGAGGGCACATACCAATGCCCAGGGTGCGGATATGACCTACACAACATCGATCATACAAGGCGACACCAAGCCTATCCGTGACTTTGTCAATGGCTCAAGAAGAGAAACACTCTAATCAATGTTTCCAACAAACTACCATCAAGGCATTCATCAATGGCACACATGACACCTTCTTCCACCACAGGCTCGATAAAATAGGGGGGAGGACAAGATAACATCAATTGTAGCCCTCATGAAGATAGCCAACGACTATGCCACCGGCGAGGAGAGTGCAAGGGTAGTCTGAGTCCCATGTGAGGCCTAAAAATCAGGGAGTCCACGGGTGGTGGCAGCTCCAAAGGCCGCAATGCCAAGAGAAAATAGGTCCACAAAAGGAAAGAAGAGGAGGACTCCAGATTGGTCGTAGAAGCAAGCGAAGCAGAAGAAGCCGATGCCAAGAGAAGCAAAGGTGGGGCTGCAAGTCCATGCGACCTTCCTGCACGTATGAGGAAATAATGAGCGGCCATGCCTATACCCCAGTTATGGAACCCATAAGGTGGCACACTCCACACACTATACCACGATCCACTATAGCTCACTGACTCTATGTTGGTAAAGCTTTTCCTAATCCTTCAAATAGTGTGTCAGTGAAACTCTTAACAAACTATCTGTTAGCAAGTCTATGAATCATAAATGGACTGAGGGTCAACAAATCTATTCACGATTAGTGTGTTGATAAAACTATTCATTGAGGCAGACGGTGTGTCAGTAAGTAGATGAATCAGTTACACACTATATGTTGGAAAATGTTTGAGATGAACCATATGACTATAAGTGAAAATGATGGCACCAATACAAAAGAGTAAAATGCACTTTGGGTCACTAAACTTGTTCCTCATGGTCACTTTGATCTTTGTATTCAAATATTGACTGATTACTTTAATTGTACTTGATTGAAGGGCCTCATTTTGTCACTGGCTATGTTTTTCATTCGTATTTTATAAGTATTTTGCACTTGTGGCGCTTTTTGACTAGTCCATTTGTCCACGTAGGATATAGGTGCTAGTTTGGCATCTACATGAGGATTTTTCTGCAAAACTGCCACATTACTTCAGCCCATCTTCTCTTCGACTCGTTCCCAAATTCCCCAATCTCCACCGCTGCAACAAACCCTAGCTCTCTCACTCTCTCACTCTGCATTCTCCGCCCTTCGTCGTGCCCTCCGCCATCGGTTGTCACCATTGGATGATGTTTCTTTTGCACCATGTATTCGAGTTGTTCCTACTCTGCTCAGTGCCACCACGCCCCTTTGATCCCCCAGATTGGCTATCCGAACTGTTGGCGGACAGTGAAGGGCTACATCTCTGGCACCGATGACCACGACGACTGGGTGTTCTACAGATGCAACAACCATTGTGTAAGTGCTCTTTTCCCTTACATTTATGTAGAGATGGCTCCTCAAATGCATTTTTTCTCATTCCTTTATTTCACATTTGATAGTGTAGTTCCAAATTTTGGCATTGGGAGCATGAGTAAGTGGCTTATCTTGTGGATCATAACATTCTGAGAGGAAATGTTATCGTTGATGCTATTGTTTGGAGTGAGGACAGGAGGGAGGAGCTGGAGCATGGACACGAAGGTACTACTGTAGAACAATGGGCAAGAGGACCAATTTGCAGAGTTTGGGATGCGCAATAATAATGCAGGACTGTTAGAGCTTGGGGCACAGCTACTGTTGTTTCTGAAGATTGTAGCAGTTGTAGGTGTTATCCTTTGTGAGTTCTTATTCTGCTAATTTTGAAATAATGTAGTGAGGTTAAGTTGTTGAAGTTATGCAAGGCATCTGCTTTTTTGTAATAATTATGTAGTTGGAACATGCTTATGTACTTGGATCATACTTATGTACCTTGATAATGTGCTATGCTTAAAATAATGTGTTATGTACTTGGATCAATTATTTCTGTCAATGTGCACCTGATGACTTGTTCTCCATGTTTTTGACTTCATGTGAAGTACGTTGGATAAAAGATTTCATATTTTTACAGTATCAATAATGAACTTGAAGCACATCATAATCTTGTAGCACTAGAAGCATAGATAATAATGGCATTCATTGTCATAACTTGAACAACAGGGAAAAAAGATCAGAAAAGAACCATTGCAACATAAAAGAGTGTAAGCATTAGCTTGTGAACATCATGTTGTGCATAAGATTCTACATACTCCATCATAGCCAACACAAACATCAAGTACATATGGTTCTGTAAGCCAAAGAACATCATGATGGTATCGCACATCATACTACCTCCATCACACATCTACCACAAAATCTCAATCCATAGAAACATCTCATGTAGCACTTAAACAAGCACAATCACCTAAAAACATCAAACATGGAGCTTCTTTGTGTTTCCTTAGCTGCTTGCACTGACATTGCTGTTTGACTTTGTGTTGATTTCTTGTTCACACCTATTGTTTGTATAGTATCACTGACCATAACTCCTGAGCTGGATGCAAATGTTGGTTCAACAGCTTGTTGAGCTCTCTTTGATGCAACAATGAGTAACTTTCTCTCTGCATTTAGTCTTGCTCTCTCCTAGGCAGCTAGTTCTTGTGCTACTTTCCTTGCAGCAGTTGCAACCTCCTTTTTCTCTGCATTTTGCTTGGCTTTTCTCTTAGCAGCACAAGCCCTATCTGTCTCAGCTACAGTCTTTCTTGTTTTAGCCTAAACTTTCTTGTTCAACTCTCTCTCCTGCCCTTTTTTCCTTCATCTCTTTGACAAGAAACCTCCTTGCTTCTACCTCTTTTGCCTTCTTCTTGGCAAGCTCTTCTTTCCTCCTTGCACTCGCTTCAAGCTTTTTAAGCTTTGCTTGATGCCTAGCTTCCATCACCGCTCTCTATCTTTAGCTTCTAAGTTCTCCACATCTTCATGGCCCTTAACTGTTCGGCTAGTTGTCCTTGCATTATAGAGCTCGAGCGTGCCTGGATTGATCCACCTTGGTCTTGAGTTAGCCTGGCCCGAGCAACAACTAGAAATGTGGACCCTGTGATTGGAATATGTGTCATATGCCTTGTAGTTGGCCATTGGAATTCAAAATAATCCAGTTAATCATTGAGTCAACTGTAGTACATTACAATATAGCCAATTATAGTCCACTTAGTCATTGAATCAATTACTATTGAAGCATTGCATCCACTAGCCTGTTTACTCTAGTTGATGGACTCATAATAGGTTCATTATGACCATTTTGAGGTTGTTCTACATGTTGATCTGTAGCTGAACCTCCAGCTTGTTCTGCATGTTCATGTTGAGCTTGCTCTACATGTTCATCTGTAGTTGTACCATTTCCTTGTTCTTCTTGTTGATCTTGAGCTTGTTCCGCATCTTCATGTTGAGCTTGCTCTGCATTTTGTTTTCTAGTTGTACCATTTTGAGCTTGCTCTAATTTCACTTGGGCATTTTGTGGTACCATCCCATGCTTCAAATATTTGCAGCCATTTATGTCGTGGCCAGGCTCACCACAGCAGTTGTAATGCATAATTACCCCATGCCTCGACATCTTCTTGCCACCATTTCTGTCATCAGCTTCATAAGGAGATTTCCTTCAACTCTTGCAAGGCCTACCAACTTGTTTCAGATATAGAGGTAGCTCTAGTGAGGGCCCATTCATCTTCTCCCATTCTTTGATATCGCTTGTAGGATATATGATGTATTTGTAGGCCTTCCTAAACATGGAAAGTGAGTAACAATCATTGACCATTGTGTCAGCATCTATCATATCATCTCTACAGTAAGCCAGTACATGAGAGAAAGGCACCCCACTTAGATCCCATCTATTACATGACCGTGAGTGGCAGATAGTGTCAGCAATATAATATGTACCCCGGTCATGGACTTGGAATACACCATCACCTACTCCGCCAACATAACATAAAGTTGCACACTCATTGTTAGTCTGCACCCTCTTCTTTATCTTTGGGCAGATCTTGCCTGGCATGTAGGCAACTTCTTTCTTCTTAGAGTAGTGCATGCTCATGACCTGAGCCTTATACCTCTCAAACATTGAAAGAATAGGTAGTTCTATTGAATCCAAGATGTATTTGTCAAAGCAGAGTATGATGAACAACAATATTTAGACAATAGAGTCAATAGCTAATGAAGGATGAAGAACAATATTTAGACAACATGGTATGACACTTACTTGTTAAAAACCTCACAAATGTTATTGAGAAGAATGTCACATTTAGTTAAGTGATACATCCATTTTGCATCATGTTTTCCTACTGTTATTTATAGTGTTTTTATCATTATGATGCAATTCTAATGCCTTTTCTCTCTTAATATGCAAGACTTATATGAAGAGGGAGATTGCCGACAGCTAGAATTCAGGACCCAAAAGAGGCACAACAGAGATAGCTATTCTCTGGAGCTCCAAATGACCCAAAATTTCACAAGTATTTTTATTAAATAAAAAAATACTGGAATGAAGAACAATCAGAGGGGCCCATCAGTTTCCCAAAAGACAACAGGGTGCGCCCAACCTCCTAGGGCATGTCCTGATGTCTTTGTGGGGCCCAAGATGCCCTTCGGTGCCCTCCTTATGCTCTACGAAGCCATTTTCCTTTAGAAAAAATAAGAGAAGAATTTCGGGATGAAATATAGCTATCTCAACGAGAAACCTAATCAGGAGCACTTTTGCTCTTCGGCGGAGCGTTCTGCCGGGGATAGTTCCCTCGAGGAGGGGGAAATCGAAGCCATCGACATCACCAATGATCCTCTTATCATGGGGGAACCAATATTAATCAACATCTTCACAAGCACCATTTCATATCAAACCCTATTTCATCTCTTGTATTCAATCTTTGTCTCAAAACCTCATATTGGTGCCTGTGGATTGCTAATAGTGTTGATTGCATCTTGTAGTTGATGCTAGTTGGTTTAATTGGTGGAAGATTATATGTACAGATCCTTAATCATATATAATACTCCTCTGATCATGACCATGACCATGCTTCATGAGTAGTTCCGTTTGTTCTTGAGGATACGGGAGAAGTCATGTTAATAGTAATCATCTGAAGTTGGTATTCGTTTGATATTTTGATGGTATGTATGTCCTTCTTCCTCTAGTGGTGTTGTGTGGACATCGCCAACATGACACTTCACCATGTTTGGGCCTAGGGGAATGCATTGGGAAGTTGTAACTGGATGATGGGTTGTGAGAGTGACAAAACTTAAACCCTAGTTTATGCACTACTCCGTAAGGGGCTGATTTGGATCCACATGTTTCATGCTATGGTTAAATTTATCTTAATTCTTTGTTTGTAGTCACGGATGTTTGTGAGAGGGCGTAATCATAAGTGGGTTGCTTGTTCAAGTAAGAAAACCCCCTAGCACCAGTCCACCCACATATCAAATTATCAAAGTAGTAATCATGAATCAACTAAACATGATGAAAGTGACTTGACGAGAATTCCCATGTGTCCTCGAGAATGCTTTGCTTCATATAAGAGAAACTTCCAGCTTGTCCTTTGCTACAAAAAGGATTGGGGCACCTTGCTGCACCTTTGCTACTATTGTTACTTGTTACTTGTTACGAATTATCTTACTATCAAACTATCTATTACTAATATTTACAACACCTACAGAGAATACCTTGCTAAAAACCGTTTGTCAATTCCTTTTGTTCCTCGTTGGGTTAGACACTCTTACTTATGTAAAGGACTACGATTGATCCCCTATACTTGTGGGTCATCAAGACTCTTTTCTAGAGCCGCTGTCGGGGAGTGAAGCGCCTTTGGTAAGTGGTATTCGGCAAGGAAACATTTATATTACGTGCTGAAATTTATCTTTGCTTGTCACTATGGAAAGCAATCCTTTGAGGGGCTTGTTCGGGGTATCTTCACCTCGATCAAAAGTAGTAAGAGCTGCTCCTCAACCTACTGAACCTACTGAAAATATTTATTATGAGATTCCCTCAGGCACTTTGGAAAAACTGCTAGCTAATCCTTATGGAGGAGATGGAATAATACATCCTGATATGCACATGAACTATATAGATGAAATTTGTGGATTGTTTAAGCTTGCAGGTTCATCCAAGGATGGGTTTAAGAAGAAGGTATACCCTTTATCTTTTTTTTGGGGGGGGGGGCTTTCGCTTCGTACAGGCTATTGCATGACACCGGAAAATGGGATTGGAACTGGTTGAAGTTGGCTTCGTACAAGCTATTGGTTCATCATGATCTGAATTATATATATTTGGCCTTGTGAAGGAGAAAGTATCAATCAAGCTTGGTGGAGGCTAAAATATACAATGCACGCATGCCTCAATCATGACCTCTCAAGAGAAATGATTATATAAAACTTTTATCCTCGGCTTTCTCATAATGATAGAACAATGTTTGATTTTTCTTCCGCTGGTTCTTTCTCAAAGAAGACTATTTAATTCAAGTGGGATCTTAATGAAAGAATTATGTGCAATTTCTAAGATTGGGAAATCGATAAAGGTAACGAGTGAGGTATAAATCTTGAATTTGATTGCGTTAAGTCTTTTATAGAAACTGATGTTTTCCATAAGCTTAGTGCAAAATATGGACTTGACTCTCAGATGGTAGCTACATTTTGTGAATCATGTACTTCTCATGTTGATCTCCCTAAGGAAAAATACTTTAAATTTCATCAAACTATTGAAGAAATTTTTGAGGAACCGATCATTGCTAGAACTGAAACAATTTCTTATACTATTGATCCCGTTGTTCCTACAACTTATATTGAGAAACCTCCTTTCCCTATTCAGATTAAGGAACATCTTGAAGCTACTATTGTGGTTTGTAAGAGTAATGTTAAACACCTAAACCTTATGAACAAATTAATGTGGAACCGTATATTGCAATGGTTAAAGATCTCTTGGTTGATAACATTGATGAACATGTCATTTATTTCTGCAAGGAAGCTACTAGAGTTGCCAAACAGGTTAATGCTAAACAAGATAAATTGGATAATAATAAGCCATTTGTCTATGTGCCTGTTGTTTTTATTAAGATTGGAACACTGCTATCATGGCTTGTGTGATATGGGTGCTAGTATACGTGCTATTCCATTTTCATTATATCAAGAAGTTATGCAGGCTATTGCACCCGTTGTGATAGAAGATATTGATGTTACTATTAAGCTTGCAAACAGAGATACTATTTCACCACTTGGGATTGTTAGACGTGTTGAAGTCTTGTGTGGTAAGATGAAATATCTTCTACGTCTTGAGCTTGCGTTGATTTTCCTTGAAGAGGAAAGGGTGATGCAGCAATAGTAGCGTAAGTATTTCCCTCAGTTTTTGAGAACCAAGGTATCAATCCAGTAGGAGGCTCCTCAAAAGTCCCACGCACCTACACAAATAAACAAAGAACTCACAACCAATGCAATAAAGGGGTTGTCAATCCCTTCACGGCCACTTGCGAAAGTGAGATCTGATATAGATAGTATGATAAGATAAATATTTTTTTGGTATTTTATAATACAGATTGGAAAAGTAAAGATGCAAATAAATTAGATTGAAAGCTTATATGATAAAAGATAGACCCGGGGGCCATAGGTTTCACTAGTGGCTTCTCTCAAGATAGCATAAGTATTACGGTGGGTGAACAAGTTACTGTCGAGCAATTGATAGAAAAGCGAATAAGTATGAGATTATCTAGGCATGATCATGTATATAGGCATCACGTCCGTGACAAGTAGACCCACTCGTGCCTGCATCTACTACTATTACTCCACACATCGACCGCTATCCAGCATGCATCTAGAGTATTAAGTTCATAAAGAACAGAGGAACGCATTAAGAAATATGACATGATGTAGAGGGATAAACTCATGCAATATGATATAAACCCCATCTTTTTAGCCTCGATGGCAACAATACAATACGTGCCTTGCTGCCCCTACTGGCACTGGGAAAGGACACCGCAAGATTGAACCCAAAGCTAAGCACTTCTCCCATTGCAAGAAAGATCAACCTAGTAGGCCAAACCAAACTGATAATTCATAGAGACTTGCAAAGATAACTTAATCACACATAAAAGAATTCAGAGGAGATTCAAATATTTCTCATAGATAAACTTGATCATAAACCCACAATTCATCGGATCTCGACAAACACACCGCAAAAAGAGTTACATCGAATAGATCTCCAAGAAGATCGATGAGAACATGGTATTGAGATCCAAAAAGAGAGAAGAAGCCATCTAGCTAATAACTATGGACCCGAAGGTCTATGGCAAACTACTCACAAGTCATCGGGGGGGGGGGGGGGCTATGGTGTTGATGTAGAAGCCCTCCGTGGTCGATTCCCCCTCCAGCGGAGCACCGGCGAAGGCTCCAAGATGGGATCTCACAAATACAAAAGGTTACAGCGGTGGAAATAGTTTTTCGTGGGCTCCCCTGATGTTTTCGGGGTACGTGGGTATATATAGGAGGAAGAAGTAGGTTGGTGGCCGCCCGAGGGTCCCACGAGATAGGGGGCGCGCCCTGTAGGGGTGGGTGCGCCCTCCACCCTCGTGGGCGCCTCGACTGCTTCTTGACTTGCACTCCAAGTCCTTGGATCACGTTTGTTCCAAAAATCACGCTCCCAAAGGTTTCATTCCGTTTGGACTCCGTTTGATATTCCTTTTCTTCGAAACACTGAAATAGGCAAAAAAAACAGCAATACGGGTTGGGCCTCCGGTTAGTAGGTTAGTCCCAAAAATGATATAAATGTGTAAAGTAAAGCCCATAAACATCCAAAACGGGTAATATAATAGCATGGAACAATGAAAAATTATAGATACGTTGGAGACGTATCAAGCATCGCCAAGCTTAATTCCTGCTCGTCCTCGAGTAGGTAAATGATAAAAACAGAATTTTTGATGTGGAATGCTACCTTGCATAATTCTCAATGTAATTTTCTTTATTGTGGCATGATTGTTCAGATCCAAATGATTTAAGATAAAAGCTTATAAAACATAAAAATAATAACACTTCGAAGCATACTAACAAATAATCATGTCCTATCAAAATAGCATAGCCAAAGAAAGCTTATCCCTACAAAATCATATAGATAGGCCATGCTTCATTTTCATTACACAAAATACTCCCATCATGCACAACCCCAGTTTCAGCCAAGCAATTGGTTCATACTTTTTAACGCGCTTCAGCTTTTTCAACTCTTACGCAATACATGAGCGCAAGCCATGGACATAGCACTATGGTGGTATACGGTGGTGGTTGTGAGGACAAAAAGGGAGAAGATAGTCTCACATCAACTAGGCATATCAACGGGCTATGGAGATGCCCATTAATAGATATCAATGTGAGTGAGTAGGGATTGCCATGCAACGGATGCACTAGAGCTATAAATGTATGAAAGCTCAACAAAAGAAACTAAGTGGGTGTGCATCCAACTTGCTTGCTCACGAAGACCTAGGGCATTTTGAGGAAGCCCATCATTGGAATATACAAGCCAAGTTCTATAATGAAAAATTCCCACTTAGTATATGAAAGTGACAACATAGGAGACTCTCTATCATGAAGATCATGGTGCTACTTTGAAGCACAAGTGTGGTAAAAAGGATAGTAGCATTGTCCCTTCTCTCTTTTTCTCTCATTTTTTTCTTTTTTTTCTTTTCCTTTTTTTTCTTTGGCCTTTCTCTTTTTTTTGGCCTTTCTCTTTTTTTTTCTTTTTCTATAAAGTCCGAAGTCTCATCCCGACTTGTGGGGGAATCATAGTCTTCATCATCCTTTCCTCACTGGGACAATGCTCTAATAATGAAGATCATCACACTTTTATTGATTTACAACTCAAGAATTACAACTCAAAACTAGAACAAGATATGACTCTATATGAATGCCTCTGGTGGTGTACCGGGATATGGAATGAATCAAGAGCGACATGTATGAAAATTATGAGGGTGGCCTTGCCACGAATACAATGTCAACTACATGATCATGCAAAGAGCAATATGACAATGATGAAGCGTGTCATAATAACGGAACGGTGGAAAGTTGCATGGCAATATATCTCGGAATGGCTATGGAAATGCCATAATAGGTAGGTATGGTGGCTGTTTTGAGGAAGGTAAATAATGGGTGCATGATACCGGCGAAAGTTGCGCGGTATAATAGAGGCTAGTAAAGTGGAAGGGTAAGTGTGTGTATATCCATGGAATCACATTAGTCATAAAGAACTCATATACTTATTGCAAAAGTTTACTTGCCCTCGAAGCAAAGTACTACTACACATGCTTCTAGGGGAAGGGTTGGTAGGAGTTAACCATCGTGCGATCCCGACCTCCACTCACAAGGAAGGCAATCAAAGGAGCACCTCATGCAACAAATTTGTCACACAACTTTTACCATACGTGCATGCTATGGGACTTGCCAACTTCAACATAAGTATTTCTCAATTTCATAATTATCCACTAGCATGACTCTAATATTACTACCTTTATATCTCAAAACAATTATCAAGCATCAAACAGATCCTAGTGTTTAATGCACTTTCTATGATAGTTTTTATTATACCCAACTTGGATGCTCCTCGTTATAGGACCAAATTCATAACCATAGAAAATACCATGCTGTTCTAAGAGACTCTCAAAATAATATAAGTGAAGCATGAGAGACTAACAATTTCTACAAAATTAAGCCACCGCCGTGCTCTAAAAGATATAAGTGAAGCACTAGAGCAAATACTATCTAGCTCAAAAGATATAAGTGAAACACATAGAGTATTCTAGTAAATTCTAATAAAGTGGGCTTCTCCCAAAAGGTGTGTACAGCAAGGATGATCGTGGTAAACTAAAAATCAAATACTAATATCATACAAGACGCTCCAAGAAAAACACATATCATGTGGCGAATAAAAATATAGCTCCAAGTAAAGTTACCAATGAACGAAGACGAAAGAGGGGATGCCTTCCGGGGGCATCCCCAAGTTTAGGCTTTCGGCTATTCTTGAATATCTTGGGGTGCCATTGGCATTCCCAAGCTTAGTCTTTTGCCACTCCTTATTCCATAGTCCATCAAATATTTACCCAAAACTTGAAAACTTCACAACACAAAACTCAACAGGAAATCTCATAAGCTCCGTTAGTGAAAGAAAGCAAAACCACCACATAAGTTACTGTAATGAACTCATTCTTTATTTATATTGGTGTTAAACCTACTGTATTCCAAGTTCTCTATGGTTCATACCACTTAATACTAGCCATAGATGCATCAAAATAAGCAAACAACACACGAAAAACAGAATATGTCAAAAACAGAACAATCTGTAGAAATCTGTAACCCACGAATACTTCTGGAACTCTACAAATCCTACCAAAATAGGAAGTTCTGGACAATTTGCCTATTGATCTACAACAAAAAGAATAAACGCAAAATCACGTTTCTGTGATTTAACAAAACTAATTTTGTGCGTGCAAAGTTTCTGTTTTTCAGCAGGATCAAATTAACTATCACCATAGGTTATCCTATAGGTTCTACTTGGCACAAACACTAATTAAAACATAAAAACACATCTAAACAGAAGGTAGATGCAAAATTTATTACTAAACAGAAACAAAAAAAACACAAATAAAATTGGGTTGCCTCCCAACTAGCGCTATCGTTTAACGCCCATAGCTAGGCATAAAAGCGAGGATAGATCTAAGTAGTGCCATCTTTGGCACTCAATTCATAAGTAGCTCGCATGATAGATTCATAAGGTAATTTAATTTTCTTTCCTGGAAAGTGCTCCATGCCTTTCCTTAATGTAAATTGGAATCTAATATTCCCTTCCTTCATATCAATAATCGCGCCAATCGTTCTAAGGAAAGGTCTACCAAGAATAATAGGGCAAGAAAGATTGCAATCTATATCAAGAACGATAAAATCTACGGGCACCAAATTTATATTTGCAACAATGAGAACATCATTGATCCTTCCCATTGGCTTTTTAATGGTGGAATCCGCAAGGTGCAAATTTAAAGAGCAATCATCAAGATCATGGAAACCTAGAATATCACATAAAGTTTTCGGAATCGTGGAAACACTAGCACCCAAATCACATAAAGCATAACACTCATGATATTTAATTTTAATCTTTATAGCAGGTTCCCACTCATCATTAAGTTTTCTAGGTATAGAAACTTCCAACTTAAGTTTTTCATCAAAAGATTGCATCAATGCATCAACAGTATGTTTGGTAAAAGCTTTATTTTGACTATAAGTATGAGGAGAATTCACAACGGATTGCAACAAGGAAATACAACCTTCTAAATAACAATTATCATAATCAAATTCCTTGAAATCCAAGATAGTGGGTTCAATGCTATTTAAATTCTTGACCTCTCCAATCCCACTCTTACCAAATTTAGCATCAAGATCTAAAAACTCCAAATCATTGGGACGCCTTTTAACTAAAGCTCATCTCCAGTCCCATTATTATTAAGATTCATATTGAAAAACAAAGATCTAATTGGGGACACATCAATAACTTTAAGATCTTCATCATTATTTTCATGGAAACTAGAAGAACACGCCTTTACAAAGCAATCTTTCTTAGAACGCAATCTAGCGGTTCTTTCTTTGCACTCATCAATGGACACTCTCATTGCTTTGAGAGACTCGTTGTTATCATGCTTAGGAGAAGTAGATCTAAATTTCAAAGAATCAACATCAAGCGAGAGTCTATCAACGTTCCTAGCCAAATCATCAACTTTAAGCAATTTTTCTTCAAGCAAGGCATTAAAATTCTTTTGAGAGATCATAAATTCTTTCACACTATTCTCAAAATCAGAGGGCATCTTATTAAATTACCATAAGAATTATTGTAGGAATTTCCATAATTATTAGAGGAATTACTAGGGAACGGTCTAGGATTAAAGTTTCCTCTATAAGCATTGTTTCGGAAACTATTCCTACCAACAAAATTCACATCCATAGATTCATTATTATTCTCAATCAAAGTAGAAAAAGGCATATCACTGGGATCAACAGAAGCACTCTTGGTAGCAAACAATTTCATAAGTTCATCCATCTTCCCACTCAAAACATTAATTTCTTCTATAGCATGCACTTCTTTTACTAGTAGATCTTACGGTGTGCCAATGAGAATAATTAGCCATAATATTATCAAGGAGTTTTGTAGCATCTCCTAAAGTGATTTCCATAAACGTGCCTCCCGCAGCCGAATCTAAAAGATTTCTAGAAGCAAAATTCAATCCAGCATAAAAATTTTGTACGATCATCCATAAATTCAAACCATGAGTAGGGCAATTGCAAATCATCAATTTCATTCTTTCCCAAGATTGGGCAACATGCTCATGATCAAGGTGTTTAAAATTCATAATATCGTTCCTAAGAGTGATGATCTTAGCGGGTGGAAAATATTTAGAGATAAAAGCATCTTTGCACTTGTTCCATGAATCAGTACTATTTTTAGGCAAAGACGAAAACCAAACTTTAGCACGATCTCTAAGTGAAAACAGAAATAACTTCAATTTAAGAATATCATTATCCGTATCTTCCTTCTTTTGCATATCACACAAATCAACAAAGTTGTTTAGATGGGTAGCGGCATCTTCACTAGGAAGGCCGACGAATTGATCTTTCATAACAAGATTCAGCAAAGCAGTATTGATTTCAAAAGACTAAACATCATTAAGAGGAGAAATCGGAGTACTAAGGAAATCATTATTATTGGTGTTAGAGAAATCACACAATTTGGTATTATCTTGCGCCATGGCGACAAGTAATCCGCACACAAGCAAACAGAAAAAGGCAAGCAAAAGAGAGAGGAGATTGGGAAAGAGAGGGCGAATAAAACGGCAAGGGTAAAGTGGGGGAGAGGAAAACGAGAGGCAAATGGCAAATAATGTAAATGCGAGGGAGATGAGTTTGTGATGGGTACTTCATATGTCTTGACTTGAGCGAAGACCTCCCCGGCAACGGCGCCAGAAATCCTTCTTGCTACGTGTTGAGCTTGCGTTGGTTTTCCTTGAAGAGGAAAGGGTGATGCAGCAATAGCAGCGTAAGTATTTCCCTCAGTTTTTGAGAACCAAGGTATCAATCCAGTAGGAGGCTCCTCAAAAGTCCCACGCACCTACACAAACAAACAAAGAACTCGCAACCAATGCAATAAAGGGGTTGTCAATCCCTTCACGGCCACTTGCGAAAGTGAGATCTAATAGATATAGTATGATAAGATAAATATATTTTTGGTATTTTATAATATAGATTGGAAAAGTAAAGATGCAAATAAAAGTAGATTGAAAGCTTATATGATAAAAGATAGACCCGGGGCCATATGTTTCACTAGTGGCTTCTCTCAAGATAGCATAAGTATTACGGTGGGTGAACAAATTACTGTCGAGCAATTGATAGAAAAGAGAATAATTATGAGATTATCTAGGCATGATCATGTATATAGGCATCACATCCGCGACAAGTAGACCGACTCCTGCCTGCATCTACTACTATTACTCCACACATCGACCGCTATCCAGCATGCATCTAGAGTATTAAGTTCATAAGAACAGAGTAACGCATTAAGAAAGGTGACATGATGTAGAGGGATAAACTCATGCAATATGATATAAACCCCATCTTTTTATCCTCGATGGCAACAATACAATACATGCCTTGCTGCCCCTGCTGTCAGTGGGAAAGGACACGGCAAGATTGAACCCAAAGCTAAGCACTTCTCCCATTTCAAGAAAGATCAATCTAGTAGGACAAACCAAACTGATAATTCGAAGAGACTTGCAAAGATAACTTAATCACACATAAAATAATTCATAGGAGATTCAAATATTTCTCATAGATAAACTTGATCATAAACCTGCAATTCATCGGATCTCGACAAACACACCGCAAAAAGAGTTACATCAAATAGATCTCCAAGAAGATTGAGGAGAACATGGTATTGAGATCCAAAAAGAGGGAAGAAGCCATCTAGCTAATAACTATGGACCCGAAGGTTTGTGGTAAACTACTCACAACTCATCGGAGGGGCTATGGTGTTGATGTAGAAGCCCTCCATGGTCGATTCCCCCTCTGGCGGAGCACCGGCGAAGCCCCCAAAATGGGATCTCACGGATACAGAAGGTTGCGGCGGTGGAAATAGTTTTTCGTGGGCTCCCCTGCTGTTTTCGGGGTACATGGGTATATATAGGAGGAAGAAGTAGGTCAGTGTCTGTCGGTGTCAAAACCGGCGGATCTCGGGTAGGGGGTCCCGATCTGTGCGTCTAAGCGGATGGTAACAGGAGACAAGGGATACGATGTTTTACCCAGGTTTGGGCCCTCTTGATGGAGGTAAAACCCTACGTCCTGCTTGATTAATATTGATGATGTGTGTTACAAGAGTGGATCTACCACGAGATCAAGGAGGCTAAACCCTAGAAGCTAGCCTATGGTATGATTGTTGTTCGTCCTATGGACTAAAGCCATCCGGTTTATATAGACACCGGAGAGGGCTAGGTTTACACAGAGTCGGTTACAATGGTAGGAAATCTACATATCCGTATCGCCAAGCTTGCCTTCCACGCCAAGGAAAGTCCCATCCGGACACGGGACGAAGTCTTCAATCTTGTATCTTCATAGTCTTGGAGTCCGGCCGATGATGATAGTTCGGCTATCTGGACACCCCCTAGTCCGGAACTCCCTCAGTAGCCCCTGAACCAGGCTTCAATGATGATGAGTCCGGCGCGCATGTTGTCTTCGGCATTGCAAGGCGGGTTCTTCCTCCGAATAATTTATAGAAGATTGTGAACACCAGGATAGTGTCCGGCTCTGCAAAATAAATTCCACATACCACCGTAGAGAGAATAACATTACACAAGTTCAATCTGCTGACGTATTTTGTGGCGTGACGTCACACCACTACCAAGCCTTTAGTCAAATTGTTTTTATTGTTCCACCTCAGCGCGTTTAGCGAGGTAGTTTCCTTGGCACGTCTTGTCGAAGCAGAGATCGTGTTCCCCTTATTCCGGGATTCCCATCAATACGGACGTGGGTAACCCAACCGCGCCTGTTGCCACGCCCCCTCCATCGAAGGCGGGTTCCAAACGGTCACGGGGACGGCTCTTGGTATTCTCCCTCTTTATAATGAGACCAAGGCCCGTTCTTTTCCTTCAATCCTCTATCGAATCCGCCCCTCGCCCCAAGTTCCAACACCCAGGGCTCCATATTCGGGTACCTTCTATCTTCGACAATGTCCGGCCCCGACCTACGAGGTCGGTGGATGCCCTCCTCCGTCACGGAAGAGGACGTGCTAAAGCTAAGAGACGCCAGGTACTTAACCTACGAGATTTCGCATAGGCTGCCTGCCCGAGGGCAAGTTATTCCTACTCCCGAGCTTGGCGAGAGCGTCGTGTTCGTGTCTCACCTCCGTCGGGGTTTAGGCTTCCCGACGGATCCCTTCATGAGGGGGCTCATGTTTTACTATGGGCTGGAATTCCATGACTTGGCTCTGGAGTCCATCCTCCACATCTCATCATTCATTGTCGTCTGCGAAGCCTTCCTCCGCACTACCCCTCACTTCGGCTTGTGGCTCAAAACCTTCAACGTGGAGCCGAAGATGATTGAGGGGCGTCAAGCAAAGTGCGGCGGGGCAGTTATAAGTAAGAGGGCCGATGCTCCATGGCCCGAGGGCTCTTTTCAGGAGGAGCTCAGCTTGTGGCAACAGGAGTGGTTCTATATCACCGCTCCCAGGGGCAGCAGGCAGAGGCTGCCGCCCGTCTTACGCTCGGGCCGTCCACAGCGGCTGACGTCATGGGTCAACAAGGGGCGTGACTGGGGCCGTCCAAGGACGTTCCCCTATTGCAGGACCGGATTCGAGGCCTCCAAGAAAGGGAGATCAATCTGGCCGTAGTGGTACAGGTTATGTTGATCCAACGCCTACTGCCCTGCAAACGTCGCCCCCTCCGCCTGTGGGAATTTAATCCAGAGGGTCCATGAGCTCTTCAACACTTCATGGGTTTGATACCCGCGGAGATGTACAAACTGTTCTTCAGATCGCAAGAGATGCGTCCGAAATTGACCGAGGATGCTGGCCTAAGCTGCAATTGCCCGGATACTCAAGTAATTAGCCCTGTGTCCGGACACATCGTCCATTCATTTACTGTGTTTTGCCTTTTAACCAGCTATCCCTTGGACAGGAGTGGATAGCGCAAGCAAAACTGATACGGTGTCCGACCCCCCTCCCTGAGACCACGCAGGATCCCGTGTTAATCAAAATGTTAGAGGTTGCACCTTCGGAGGAGGGCGAAGAAGGGCACAGGGGAACTACCACCACAACCACGGAGGCTTTCAGTAAGGGAGGAATCGAGAGTCCCTCCTTCCAGGGGGAGAAGAGGACCGCTTCCGAAGACCCGGAGGCCAAGGCCTCAAAGCGGGGAAAGAAATCTGTACCGGAAGGTCCTGTGCCGGGAAGAGCCCCGGCCGTACTGTCTCCTCGGAGGAATCAGCCCTCTAGCGAGCCGTAAGTAAAAAGGGGGAATTTTGTAATAGTGGACATCCCCGTTTAATTTCTAAGGGTAACCGAAGTTTTCATCTTGTAGTTCGGATCTCAGCCCATCTCAGCACAGCTCATCTTTGGGAGACCTTCGTCCGGAGATGATGGAGAGCGAAACGCCTCCATCTGCCGCCCTGTCGTGCGAGGCAGGCGACCCTGAGGTGTCTTCACGGAGGGTCTCCCCGAGTCCGACGGGGCCGGAGAGTTCGGCACCCATTGGAGTACGACCGGTGGAGCTGCAGGATTTGCTTAAGAGGGCGTCCATCTCAGAAGATCACTGCACATTAATGAGTATGGTGATTAAGAGGATCTCGTCCGCCGAAAGCGGGTTGTGTGAGGCCGTCGGAAGTTTGCTGACGAGATTTGAGGTACGCAAAAAAATGACATACCCTTTGACAGTTTTGCACATGAAGTGCGCCCTGTATAGATAGTAGCCCCTGAGACTTGGTATGCTGTCAAAAGCGACAGCGTGCCGAGGATCATAATCTCAGTTATAGATTGTCGCCTTTCCTATGCAGGTGGCGGAACGTTCGGTGGCCAGCCGGACTGATGGATTTGACGAGCTGAAGAGGCAACTCGACGTTGCGGATGCAGACATCTCGCTGGTCAATAAACGACTTGATGAGTCACAAGGTATTGGTTGCTCTGTGGTCGCCTAGTAAGGGAGCTGATGCCCATTCCTTACAATTTGTATGCCTGATGCAGATAGTGCTGCTACTGTGGAAGGCCTTCGAGCAGAACTTGCTCGGGCCAAGGAGCAAGCCAGAAAAAGCGAGGCGGCTGCCTCGAAGGCAGCGGAAGAGCTAGAAGCCGAGAACGCTGCTCACTGCCAAAGCAGGGAGGAGATGGCCGGAATGGCCACGAAATTAAAAGTTGCTACCGACCGCCTGGAGGTTCTTGAAAGAGAACGCCGAGTGGAGCAAGAGGACCTGAAGAAGGCCGACGCCGAAGCCAAGGATGCCCGTAGTGCGATGTGGGCTATGAAGGAGGAACTGCGTCAGGTCGGAGACATTGTGGCTGGAAAGCCCTTTATGTTGCGTAGGAAGTTCACGGATCCGAAGTATGCTCAGCTGGGCCGATTGTATGGTGCGGAGGATCCTTATCTGGACTTGGCGGCGAGTGCGGCGGACACAATCGTGCACTTTCGAAGCGAGAAGGATCACGAAATGGAAGAGCTTTTCTGGTCTCAATTCCATAGTCCAGAGCATCCACTTCCGTTGAGTGATCGGCTGGTTGAGTGGGCTGAACTGAATAGATTGTCCGGACTTGCCATGACGGATGTGGTCACTCATCTGTGGCCGAAAAGGCCCAAGCCGAAGAGTTATTTTGGCTTGTTGCAGCAATTCCTTGGGGCGGTGCCGCGTATTGGGGCGATGAAGCGGTCAGCATGCATAGAAGGTGCACGGATGGCTCTTGCCCGTGGTAAGACATACTCGGCGGAGATGGATGCCACCGCTGTTGCATCCCGGGGTTCGGACAAAAGCCGATTCCCCACCGAGCACTATTTTGAGGAAGTCCTGCAGGGCACTCGTTTAATAGGGTCGCAGTGCTCGAAAGATGTTACGTTTGAATGACATGTATGATTTCTGAGATCATGTTTATAATGCAATAACTTTTTATACTTGTGTGTTCAAGTATTGAACTATCTCCTGTGCGGCCGTATGTTTATGTATAGTCTGAAAGATGGCAGTCTTTGGCTTCAGCCCCCACGCACATGGTGCGGGGGTGTTTGCAAAAAGAAAAGCGCTTTTTCACACTTAATCCAACGTCTTGGTCCTTTTAAGGAGGTGATAGCGTAGCAAACTAGGCAACCGGACTATAATGCTTTATCACTTTCACTTAGCCATAGGAGCTCGAATGTGGGGCTACTATATAGCCCCTGGTGGCACCGCTCTTCCCGAACTCGGGGCACGTATGTGCCTGACCGGGAAGCGGTCCTTCGTCAAAGCGGAGGAATTCTAAACATTCCAATGGTCGATCGAGTGGTTGACCAGCCTCTCGCTATATCATGACAGTCAGTTTTCGGCTTTCTCTACTGAGGTGCTCGTCCGGCCGAACTGGGGCACAATCGCAGTAGTTCTCCTGGTGCCGCGTTAGCCGATGATGCGGAACGTAAGGCAGGAGCCGGGCAAACCCAACATTTGATCAAAGACATGATTCGGAGCTGATGCATATAAGGCCTAACTCGAGACGCCGAACACTCCCTGAGGTGTTCGGTCTTTATGATACCGGGCAGAACAATGCCCTAAGCCCCTTGTGTCCAGGTACAGGCGGGAACTTCTGACGCGGCCAATGCCAAAATGCCAGCCTCCTCCTCAGCTATGGTGGGAAACCGGGGGATGTGTATCAACAAGAGACAGTAAGAAAGGTTTACACAAGGTCTTAATCTAAAAAGAATCCTTGCAACGGGTCCCTGCTGCACGTCTGCGCCTGTGTCTCTGTTGTGCTGTATCCTGGACGGGTGTAGCACGTGCTTCATCTGTAAAAGAGAAGGACTTAGTTTCCAAGAAATATCGTGCAGAAGTTGTATTAAAATAGAATAAAATGAAGAAAGTTGAGCTTTATTGGCTCTCATCATTTATACACGCGGCCCCTTATAAAGGGGGTATGCGGCTGGGAAGCCCCTTGTTTAGTTACACCGGACTCGCCTAACCATGTCCGAGGTCTGAATGACCTATTTTTAGGGGCTTTGACCTGCAAGGTCTGATTAGTGTGTGGCTGTCGAAGCAGTCTCACGTTCTCCGTGGTCGAGGAACACTCAGAGTTACTTTTTAATTAAATTATGCCACGTTGACCGGGCATTATTAAGCATAAAAACGCGTAATGTGGTATTGCATTAGGGCTGGCGATAGCTGCGCGCCCCAGTAGTGCTTAAGGGCTACTGTTTGAATGGGGCGATGGAGAGTGAGCTTTTCGCGCCGGAGGTTGTCGGATGAACTGAACACAACCTCTAGTGGTACAGAGCCTGTATAATTGGCTTAAAGGCCTGGCGTCACTCCTTTGAAGGAAGTGCCGCTATAGCGAATTTTGGTAGGGTCTATCCCCATTCTGCGAGCGGTGTCCTGGTATTGCAGGTGTCGCGCTGTCTTTTCGTGTTATCACATGAAGTGAGTTCACTGTTTTGACTTCTAGTGGGAAAGTCTTTTGTTTTCCGGAGTGCTGCTTTTGGGTTTCGTCACTTTTGCTTGGTGTGTCGAGCCCCTTGTGTTCGGCGTTAAGTCGGCCGGACTGTTTGATGACCCAACAATCTCCGTGGGTATGGTTTGCAGGCTTCCCGGAGGTACCATGTATTTGACATAGTCTATCCAGAATCTTGTTTAGGTTGGATAGCTCGTCACTGTTGTCCTTGAGGGGCAGTGTTTTGTTGTTTGGCCGAGAGCTTTTCAATCCGGCGTTGACTGCCGTACTATTCGGGCCATTTTCCTTATTCCGGCGCTGATCTTTTCTGCGTCGTGATTTCCCATTTCCATCCCGAACTTCGGATGTACTCGGGTCGCTAGTGCTGCATCTAGACAGCCAGCTGTCTTCCCCTGCGCAAAAGCGGGTCATGAGGCTTGTTAGTGCGGCCATTGTTCTTGGTTTTTCCTCGCCGAGGTGTCTGGCAAGCCATTCATCTCGGACGTTGTGTTTAAAGGCTGCTAAGGCTTCAGCGTCCGGACAGTCGACTATTTGGCTCTTTTTAGTGAGGAACCTGTTCCAGAATTTGCGTGCTGACTCTCCGGGCTGTTGAGTTATGTGACTTAAATCGTCTTCATCCGGAGGGCGGACATAGGTCCCCTGAAAATTTGCTCGAAACGCATCCTCAAGCTCTTCCCAACTTCCAATGGTATTTTCTGGGAGGCTTTTAAGCCAATGCCGAGCTGGCCCTTTGAGCTTGAGGGGTAGGTATTTTATGGCATGGAGATCATCTCCTCTCGCCATATGTATGTGTAGGATGTAATCCTCAATCCAGACTCCGGGGTCTGTTGTTCCATCATATGCTTCTATGTTTACGGGTTTGAATCCCGCTGGAAATCCATGATCCAGTACCTCGTCGGTGAAACATAGTGGGTGTGCGGCGCCCATGTATTTGGGTGTGCCGTTGTCTTCAAATGCTCGGCGGGTTATGTTGCTTCCTGGAGTCTTCTTTTTTGGCCCATAAATAGATCTGACTGGGTCGTCCTTTTTCCGAGGATCTTTATGCTGATCGTGTGCTGGCTTATGTGTGGCACCCCTTGTTGCTCTTGGCCTGTCATCTGGTCGTCTATCCGTCCAGGCGGCTTCTTTCTTTTTTGACTGCGGGGGCTCTAAGGCCTCCTCGTCAAATTCGGGCAACAACTTGCGCTTCGGGTAGCTCTTTGTCTGGTGACTAGCGCCATGTTTATCTGCGCTGTTGAGTACTTTGCTCCATCTCATTCTGAGTGTGTCCTCCGCTGTTTTGAGCTACCGCTTTCGCTTCTTCAAACTTCTTGCAGTGGCGACGAGCCTTTTATGAGGATTCGTATGCTCTAGTGATGTGAGATCATCTTCGCCGGGGATGGGTTGCTTGTCCAGTTCATATCCATCTGGCTGCTTGTTGACATGTGCGTCGTCCACTGCTTCGCCCTGCTCTAGGGCCGGGTCCGTATGGGTGCCGTTTTTATCAAGGCCGGTCTTCGGGCGGCGCTTGCGTCGCCGATTTGGTTGTTTGTTGGGGGAGTTGTCCTTCGCCACGTCCCGTTTTTCCTCATCATCGCTTCCTTTTGGTGTATCCACCATGTATACGTCGTGAGTTGGGGTGGCTTTCCCGTGCCCGGTAGGCGCTGGTTCTTGGTCGTCTCCGGCATCGTCGTCCATACAGTCGATGTCTTCGGAGTCATAGTTTAGCATGTCGGTTAGATCGTCGACAGTGGCTATTAATTGGGCGGTGGGTGGGCTTTGAATTTCTTCGTCCTCCGCATCCCAACTGTCCTGGCCGCAGTCCGGCTAGGGCTCTCCTGATAACGAGAGATACTTTAGCGAACTTAGGATGTCGCCGAAAGGCGAGCGTTGAAAGATGTCCGCTGCGGTGAACTCCTTGATCGGCGCCCAATCGGATTCGATCGGAGGGGGTGCGGGAGGTTTGGAGTCCGGCGAGGAGTCCGGCACCTCGGAGTCACGAGCTTTATGAGGGACAAAGTCAGTCTTTGGCTCTATCGCCGTAGAGGTTGCAGCCCCCGAGGCGGTGTCTAGCCATCCGTCCTCGATCTGCGCAGCCGGCTCCGAATTGAAGATCGGAGCGGGTTCGAGTGCGGCCTCCAGGGTACTGTCCGGCTGCAGAGCTAAATCATGCTCGCTGTGACAGTGCGGCACGCTCGGCTGTGGCTCGAATCCATCGAGGATCAAGTCCCCACGGATGTAGGCCGTGAAGTTCAAACTTCCAAATCTGACCCGACGGCCAGGGGCGTAGCTTTTGATCTGCTCTAGATGGCCAAGCAAATTGGCCCGCAGTGCAAAGCCGCCGAATACAAAGATCTGTCCGGGGAGGAAGGTCTCACCCTGGACTGCGTCGTTGATGATGGTTGAAGTAGCCATCGAGTCTATCAGTGACGACACAGAGGAACTCTCAATTAAAGCACCAATGTCGGTGTCAAAACCGGCGGATCTCGGGTAGGGGGTCCCTATTGGGGAACGTTGCAGAAAATTAAAATTTTTCCTACGGTTTCACCAAGATCCATCTATGAGTTCATCTAAGCAACGAGTCATGGGAGAAATATTTCATCTACATACCACTTGTAGATTGCGTGCGGAAGCGTTCGAGTGAACGATGATGATGGAGTCGTACTCGCCGTGATTCAGATCACCGATGACCAAGTGCTGAACCGACAGCACCTCCGCGTTCAACACACGAACGGTACGGGCGACGTCTCCTCCTTCTTGATCCAGCAAGGGGGAAGGAGAGGTTGAGGAAGAAGGCTCCAGCAGCAGCACGACGGCGTGATGATGGTGGAGAAGCAGCACTCCGGCAGGGCTTCGCCAAGCTCGTGACGGAGGAGGAGAGGTGTTGGGGAGGGGAGGGGCTGCGCCTTGGGTTGTGTGTTGCAGCCCTCCCCTCACCTCTCTATTTATAGGGGAAGGGGCAAGGGGGGCCGGCCCCTCTAGATGGGATCTAGAGGGGGGGCGGCGGCCAGGGAGGGGGGACTTGCCCCCCAAGCAAAGGGGGCGCCCCCTCTAGGGTTCCCCCCAAACCTTAGGCGCATGGGCCCAAGGTGGGGGCGTGCCCAGCCCTCCAGGGGCTGGTTCCCTGCCCCTTGCAGCCCATGTGGCCCTCCGAGAGGGGTGGCCCCTCCCGGTGGACCCCCGGAACCCTTCCGGTGGCCCCGGTACAATACCGATATGCCCCCGAAACTTTTCGGTGTCCGCATGACAACTTCCCATATATAAATCTTTACCTCCGGACCCTTCCGTAACTCCTCATGACGTCCGGGATCTCATCCGGGACTCCGAACAACATTCGGTAATCACATACAAGTCTTCCTAATAACCCTAGCGTCGCCGAACCTTAAGTGTGTAGACCCTACGGGTTTAGGAGACACGCAGACATGACCGAGACGGCTCTCCGGTCAATAACCAACAGCGGGATCTGGATACCCATGTTAGCTCCCACATGCTCCTCGATGATGTCATCGGATGAACCATGATGTCGAGGATTCAAGCAACCCCGTATACTATTCCCTTTGTCAGACGGTACGTTACATGCCCGAGACTCGATCGTCGGTATCCCAATACCTCGTTCAGTCTCGTTACCGGCAAGTCACTTTACTCGTACCGTAATGCATGATCCCGTGACCAAACACTTGGTCACTTTGAGCTCATTATTATGATGCATTGTCGAGTGGGCCCAGAGATACCTCTCCGTCATACGGAGTGACAAATCCCAGTCTCGATCCGTGTCAACCCAACAGACACTTTCGGAGATACCTGTAGTGCACCTTTATAGTCACCCAGTTATGTTGTGACATTTGGTACACCCAAAGCACTCCTATGGTATCCGGGAGTTACACGATCTCATGGTCTAAGGAAGAGATACTTGACATTGAAAAAGCTCTAGAAAAACGAACTACACGATCTTGTGCTATGCTTAGGATTGGGTCTTGTCCATCACATCATTCTCCTAATGATGTGATCCCATTGCCAATGACATCTAATGTCCATAGTCAGGAAACCATGACTATCTGTTGACCAACGAGCTAGTCAACTAGAGGCTCACTAGGGACATGTTATGGTCTATGTATTCACACGTGTATTACGATTTCCGGATAATACAATTATAGCATGAATAAAAGACAATTATCATGAACAAGGAAATATAATAATAATGCTTTTATTATTGCCTCTAGGGCATATTTCCAATAGTCTCCCACTTGCACTAGAGTCAATAATCTAGTTACATTGTGATGAATCGAACACCCATAGAGTTCTGGTGTTGATCATGTTTTGCTTGCGAGAGAGGTTTAGTCAACGGATCTGCGACATTCAGATCCGTATGTACTTTGCAAATATCAATGTCTCCATCTTGAACATTTTCACGGATGGAGTTGAAGCGACGCTTGATGTGCCTGGTCTTCTTGTGAAACCTGGGCTCCTTGGCAAGGGCAATAGCTCCAGTGTTGTCACAAAAGAGTTTGATTGGCCCCGACGCATTGGGTATGACTCCTAGGTCGGTGATGAACTCCTTCACCCAAATTTCTTCATGCGCTGCCTCCGAGGCTGCCATGTACTCCGCTTCACATGTAGATCCCGCCACAATGTTCTGCTTGCAGCTGCACCAGCTTACTGCTCCACCATTCAACATATACACGTATCCGGTTTGTGACTTAGAGTCATCCAGATCTGTGTCGAAGCTAGTGTCGACGTAACCCTTTACGACAAGCTCTTCGTCACCTCCATAAACGAGAAACATGTCCTTTGTCCTTTTCAGGTACTTCAGGATATTCTTGATTGTTGTCTAGTGATCCTTGTCGGGATTACTTTGGTACCTTCCTACGAAACTTACGGCAAGGTTTATGTCAGGTCTGGTACACAGCATGGCATACATAATAGATCCTATGGCTGAGGCATAGGGGATGACGCTCATCTCTTCTTTATCTTTTGCCGTGGTCGGGCATTGAGCCGAGCTCAATCTCACACCTTGCAATACAGGCAAGAACCCCTTCTTGGACTGATCCATTTTGAACTTCTTCAAAATCTTATCAAGGTATGTGCTTTGTGAAAGACCTATGAGGCGTCTCGATCTATCTCTATAGATCTTGATGCCTAATATATAAGCAGCTTCTCCAAGGTCCTTCATTGAAAAACACTTATTCAAGTAGGCCTTAATGCTGTCCAAAAGTTCTATATCATTTCCCATCAAAAGTATGTCATCTACATATAATATGAGAAATGCTACATAGCTCCCACTCACTTTCTTGTAAACGCAGGCTTCTCCATAAGTCTGCATAAACCCAAACGCTTTGATCATCTCATCAAAACGAATGTTCCAACTCCGAGATGCTTGCACCAGCCCATAAATGGATCGCTGGAGCTTGCATACTTTGTTAGCATTCTTAGGATCGACAAAACCCTCCGGCTGCATCATATACAGTTCTTCCTTAAGATGTCCGTTAAGGAATGCCGATTTGACGTACATCTGCGATATCTCATAATCATAGTATGCGACAATTGCTAACATGATTCGGACGGACTTCAGCTTCGCTGCGGAACGTGTCCTTGTGGACCTACGAAGTTCAGTAGCAACTTGATCCGAAGTACCTTGATTATCATCATTATTTTCCTCTTCAGTTGGTGTAGGCATCACAGGAACATCTTCCTGAGCTGCACTACTATCCCGTTCAAGAGGTAGTACTTCATCGAGTTCTACATTCCTCCCACTTACTTCTTTCGAGAGAAACTCTTTTTCCAGAAAGGATCCGTTCTTGGCAACAAAGATCTAGCCCTCGGATCTTAAGTAGAAGGTATACCCAATGGTTTCTTTAGGGTATCCTATGAAGACGCATTTTTCCAACTTGGGTTCGAGCTTTTCAGGTTGAAGTTTCTTGACATAAGCATCGCACCCCAAACTTTTAGAAATGACAGCTTAGGTTTCTTCCCAAACCATAATTCATACGGTGTCGTCTCAACGGATTTAGACGGTGCCCTATTTAAAGTGAATGTAGCTGTCTCTAGAGCGTATCCCCAAAATGATAGCGGTAAATCGGTAAGAGACATCATAGATCGCACCATATCCAATAGAGTGCGATTACGACGTTCGGACACACCGTTACGCTGAGGTGTTCCAGGCGGCGTGAGTTGTGAAACGATTCCACATTTTCTTAAGTGTGTACCAAATTCGTGACTTAAATATTCTCCTCCACGATCCGATCGTAAGAATTTTATCTTTCGGTCACGTTGATTCTCTACTTCATTCTGAAATTCCTTGAACTTTTCAAAGGTCTCAGACTTGTGTTTCATCAAGTAGACATACCCATATCTACTCAAGTCATCAGTGAGAGTGAGAACATAACGATATCCTCCGCGAGCATCAACTCTCATTGGACCGCACACATCGGTATGTATGATTTCCAACAAGTTGGTTGCTCGCTCCATTGTTCCGGAGAACGGGGTCTTGGTCATTTTTCCCATGAGGCATGGTTCGCATGTGTCAAATGATTCATAATCGAGAGACTCTAAAAGTCCATTAGCATGGAGCTTCTTTATGCGCTTGACACCAATGTGACCAAGGCGGCAGTGCCACAAGTATGTGGGACTATCGTTATCAACTTTACATCTTTTGGTATTCACGCTATGAATATGTGTAACATTACGTTCGAGATTCATTAAGGATAAACCATTGACCATCGGGGCATGACCGTAAAACATATCTCTCATATAAATAGAACAACCATTATTCTCGGATTTAAATGAGTAGCAATCTCGTATTAAATGAGATCGAGATACAATGTTCATGCTCAAGCTTGGCACTAAATAACAATTATTGAGGTTCATAACTAATCCCGTAGGTAAATGTAGAGGTAGCATGCTGACGGCGATCACATCGACCTTGGAACCATTCCCAACGCGCATCGTCACCTCGTCCTTCGCCAGTCTCCGCTTATTCCGCAGCTCCTGCTGTGAGTTACAAATGTGAGCAACGACACCGGTATCAAATACCCAGGACTTACTACGAGTACTGGTAAGGTACACATCAATTACATGTATATCAAATATACGTTTAGTATTGCCGGCCTTCTTGTCCGCTAAGTATTTGGGGCAGTTCCGCTTCCAGTGACCCTTCCCCTTGCAATAAAAACACTCAGTTTCAGGCTTGGGTCCATTCTTTGACTTCTTCCCGGCAACTGGCTTACCGGGCGCGGCAACATCTTTGCCATCCTTCTTGAAGTTCTTCTTACCCTTGCCATTCTTGAACTTAGTGGTCTTATTGACCATCAACACTTGATGTTCTTTCTTGATTTCAACCTCTGCTGACTTCAGCATTGAAAATACTTCAGGAATGGTCTTCACCATCCCCTGCATATTGTAGTTCATCACAAAGCTCTTGTAGCTCGGTGGGAGCGACTGAAGGATCCTGTCAATGACCGCCTCGTCCGGGAGGTTAATGTCCAGCTGGGACAGGCGGTTGTGCAACCCAGACATTTTGAGTATATGCTCACTGATAGAACTATTTTCCTCCATCTTACATCTATAGAACTTGTCGGAGACTTCATATCTCTCGACCCGGGCATGAGCTTGGAAAACTAGTTTCAGCTCCTCGAACATCTCATATGCTCCGTGTTGCTCAAAACGCATTTGGAGCCCCGGTTCTAAGCTGTAAAGCGTGCCGCACTGAACGAGGGAGTAATCATCAGCGCGAGACTGCCAAGCATTCATAATGTCTTGGTTCTCTGGGACGGGAGCGTCACCTAGCGGTCCTTCTAGGACATATTGTTTCCTGGCAGCTATGAGGATGATCCTCAGGTTCCGGACCCAGTCCGTATAGTTGCTGCCATCATCTTTCAGCTTGGTTTTCTCTAGGAACGCGTTGAAGTTCATGTTGACATGAGCGTTGGCCATTTGATCTACAAGACATATTTGCAAAGGTTTTAGACTAAGTTCATGATAATTAAGTTCATCTTAATCAAATTATTGTAATGAACTCCCACTCAGATTATACATCCCTCTAGTCATCTAAGTGTTACACGATCCGAGTCGACTAGGCCATGTCCGATCATCACGTGAGACAGACTAGTCATCGTCGGTGAACATCTTCATGTTGATCGTATCTTCCATACGACTCATGTTCGACCTTTCGTTCTCCGTGTTTCGAGGCCATGTCTGTACATGCTAGGCTCGTCAAGCTAACCCCAAGTGTTTTGCATGTGTAAAACTGTCTTACACCCGTTGTATGTGAACGTAAGGATCTATCACACCCGATCATCACGTGGTGCTTCGAAACGACGAACTTTAGCAACGGTGCACAGTTAGGGGAGAACACTTCTTGAAATTGTTGTAAGGGATCATCTTATTTACTACTGTCGTTCTAAGTAAACAAGATGCATAAACATAATAAACATCACATGCAATTATATAGTAGTGACATGATATGGCCAATATCATATAGCTCCATTGATCTCCATCTTCGGGGCTCCATGATCATCTTGTCACCGGCATGACACCATGATCTCCATCATCATGATCTCCATCATCGTGTCTTCATGAAGTTGTCACTCCAACGACTACTTCTACTTCTATGGCTAACACGTTTAGCAATAAAGTAAAGTAATTTACATGGCGTTCTTCAATGACACGCATGTCATACAAAAATAAAGACAACTCCTATGGCTCCTGCCGGTTGTCATACTCATCAACATGCAAGTCGTGATTCCTATTACAAGAACATGATCTCATACATCACAATATATCATTCATCATTCATCACAACTTCTGGCCATATCACATCACATGACAATTGCTGCAAAAACAAGTTAGACGTCCTCTAATTGTTGTTGCATCTTTTACGTGGCTGCAATTGGGTTCTAGCAAGAACGTTTTCTTACCTATGTATAACCACAACGTGATTTTGTCAACTTCTATTTACCCTTCATAAGGACCCTTTTCATCGAATCCGCTCCAACTAAAGTGGGAGAGATAGACACCCGCCAGCCACCTTATGCAACTAGTGCATGTCAGTCGATGGAACCGGTCTCACGTAAGCGTACGTGTAAGGTTGGTCCGGGCCGCTTCATCCCACAATACCGCTGAAGCAAGATAAGACTAGTAGCGGCAAGCAAGTTGACAAGATCTACGCCCACAACAAAATTGTGTTCTACTCGTGCAATAGAGAACTACGCATAGACCTAGCTCATGATGCCACTGTTGGGGAACGTTGCAGAAAATTAAAATTTTTCCTACGGTTTCACCAAGATCCATCTATGAGTTCATCTAAGCAACGAGTCATGGGAGAGAGATTTCATCTACATACCACTTGTAGATCGCGTGCGGAAGCGTTCGAGTGAACGATGATGATGGAGTCGTACTCGCCGTGATTCAGATCACCGATGACCAAGTGCTGAACGGACAGCACCTCCACGTTCAACACACGTACGGTATGGGGGACGTCTCCTCCTTCTTGATCCAGCAAGGGGGAAGGAGAGGTTGGGGAAGAAGGCTCCAGCAGCAGCACGACGGCGTGATGATGGTGGAGAAACAGCACTCCGGCAGGGCTTCGCCAAGCTCGTGACGGAGGAGGAGAGGTGTTGGGGAGGGGAGGGGCTGCGCCTTGGGTTGTGTGTTGCAGCCCTCCCCTCACCCCTCTATTTATAGGGGAAGGGGCAAGGGGGGCCGGCCCCTCTAGATGGGATCTAGAGGGGGGGCGGCGGCCAGGGAGGGGGGACTTGCCCCCCAAGCAAAGGGGGCGCCCCCTCTAGGGTTCCCCCCCAAACCCTAGGCGCATGGGCCCAAGGTGGGGGGCGCGCCCAGCCCTCCAGGGGCTGGTTCCCTGCCCCTTGCGGACCATGTGGCCCTCCGAGAGGGGTGGCCCCTCCCGGTGGACCCCCGGAACCCTTCCGGTGGCCCCGGTACAATACCGATATGCCCTCGAAACTTTCCAGTGTCCGCATGACAACTTCCCATATATGAATCTTCCGGAACACCTCGTGACGTCCGGGATCTCATCCAGGACTCCGAACAACATTTGGTAATCACATACAAGTCTTCCTAATAACCCTAGCGTCACCGAACCTTAAGTGTGTAGACCCTACGGGTTCGGGAGACACGCAGACATGACCGAGACGGCTCTCCGGTCAATAACCAACAGCGGGATCTGGATACCCATGTTGGCTCCCACATGCTCCTCGATGATGTCATCGGATGAACCATGATGTCGAGGATTCAAGCAACCCCGTATACTATTCCCTTTGTCAGACGGTATGTTACATGCCCGAGACTCGATCGTCGGTATCCCAATACCTCGTTCAGTCTCGTTACCGGCAAGTCACTTTACTCGTACCATAATGCATGATCCCGTGACCAAACACTTGGTCACTTTGAGCTCATTATGATGATGCATTACCGAGTGGGCCCAGAGATACCTCTCCGTCATACGGAGTGACAAATCCCAGTCTCGATCCGTGTCAACCCAACAGACACTTTCGGAGATACCTATAGTGCACCTTTATAGTCACCCAGTTACATTGTGACATTTGGTACACCCAAAGCACTGCTACAGTATCCGGGAGTTACACGATCTCATGGTCTAAGGAAGAGATACTTGACATTGAAAAAGCTCTAGCAAAATGAACTATACGTTCTTGTGCTATGCTTAGGATTGGGTCTTGTCCATCACATCATTCTCCTAATGATGTGATCCCGTTGCTAATGACATCTAATGTCCATAGTCAGGAAACCATGACTATCTGTTGACCAACGAGCTAGTCAACTAGAGGCTCACTAGGGACATGTTATGGTCTATGTATTCACACGTGTATTATGATTTCCGGCTAATACAGTTATAGCATGAATAAAAGACAATTATCATGAACAAGGAAATATAATAATAATGCTTTTATTATTGCCTCTAGGGCATATTTCCAACAGTCCCGAACTGTGCGTCTAGGCGGATGGTAACAGGAGACAAGGGACATGATGTTTTACCCAGGTTCGGGCCCTCTTGATGGAGGTAAAACCCTACGTCCTGCTTGATTAATATTGATGATGTGTGTTACAAGAGTGGATCTACCACGAGATCAAGGAGGCTAAACCCTAGAAGCTAGCCTATGGTATGATTGTTGTTCGTCCTATGGACTAAAGCCATCCGGTTTATATAGACACCGGAGAGGGCTAGGGTTACACTGAGTCGGTTACAATGGTAGGAAATCTACATATCCGTATCGCCAAGCTTGCCTTCCACGCCAAGGAAAGACCCATCCGGACACTGGACGAAGTCTTCAATCTTGTATCTTCATAGTCTTGGAGTCCGGCCGATGATGATAGTTCGGCTATCCGGACACCCCCTAGTCTGGAACTCCCTCAGTGGCCGCCCGAGGGGCCCACGAGATAGGGGGGCACGCCTTGTAGGGGTGGGCGCGCCCTCCACCCACGTGGCCGCCTCGCTGCTTCTTGACTTGCACTCCAAGTCCTCTGGATCACGTTTGTTCCAAAAATCACGCTCCCGTTGGTTTCATTCCGTTTGGACTCCATTTGATATTCCTTTTCTTCGAAACACTGAAATAGGCAATAAAACAGCAATTCGGGCTGGGCCTCCGGTTAGTAGGTTAGTCCCATAACTGATATAAATGTGTAAAATAAATACCCATAAATAACCAAAACGGGTAATATAATAGCATGGAACAATCAAAAATTATAGATACGTTGGAGACGTATCAATATCCTACCGATTCCTAGTACTTGGGTCACCACAAGATAGTTTTTCTCCCATGATATTTGGTAGACATTTCTTGAATACTGTTAATGCTGAAATAGATTGTGTTAAAGGAAAGGTTAAGGTTACATTTGGTGATATATCTCATGAATTCATTTTCTCCAAGTTTAGTAGAAAATCTCATGATAAAGAATAACCTAATAAAGATGATATCATTAGTCTTGCTTCTATTGATGTGCCTCCTGCTGAACAACTAGAACAATATTTGCTAGAACATGCAAATGAGTGAAAGAAATGAAATAGATGAACTATTTTTAGGCAAGGCACCTATCCTTAAACATAATTTGCCTATTGAAACTCTAGGAGATCCTCACTACAAACAAAACACTTCAGTGATGATACGTGTTTGTCATAGTAGGTCACATTTTCTATCATGCATGTACATCCATGATGATTTTATGACAGAATCAAGATAGTCATACATGTGTTGTCGCAGAAGTGTTCCATGACAATACTAAAAGTATCATCACAAAAGCGTCCACTTCTATGACTATAAATGGCACATCATGGAAGTGTTTTCGTCAAGGGTAACCAACATGTGGCATCCACCATAATGGGTCGCCATTAAGCTATCTGGTGCAGTTTTGGACCAATAACCTGTTAACATCTCAGATGAAGGCGGTTTTCCACGTGTAAAATTCTCATTCACCAAAGGATCCACATGTCAGCTTGGCGTTGCGAAAGATTCCATTCATCCAATGGACGAGACACGCGTATGATACGTTGACACGTGGCACGACCCAATAGTGGCTCATTTAGGTTGAAAAGATCATCCGAATAACGGCATGCTTGCACATGGCCCATTTACAACCATGACCCAAACAAGAGTATTAATACAGCCTATCATTGCAGCCCGTCGGCACTTTCGGCCTATTAATAGTACACTCCGTATATGCGACAAATTATGGCCCGGTGTGTTCTCAACCTATTAAAGACTCATCCTGGAATTGGGCCATTTTTTGTTAGGTCTACTGCCACGTCTTGAGCTTGCATTGGTTTTCCTTGAAGAGGAAAGGGTGATGCAGCAATAGTAGCATAAGTATTTCCCGAAGTTTTTGAGAACCAAGGTATCAATCCAGTAGGAGGCTCCTCAAAAGTCCCACGCACCTACACAAATAAACAAAGAACTCACAACCAATGCAATAAAGGGGTTGTCAATCCCTTCACGGCCACTTGCGAAAGTGAGATCTGATAGAGATTATATGATAAGATAAATATATTTTTGGTATTTTATGATATATATTGAAAACTAAAGATGCAAATAAAATTAGATTGAAAGTTTATATGATAAAAGATAGACCCAGGGGCCATAGGTTTCACTAGTGGCTTCTCTCAAGATAGCATAAGTATTATGATGGGTGAACAAATTACTGTCGAGCAACTAAAAGAAAAGCGAATAATTATGATATTATCTAGGCATGATCATGTATATAGGCATCACGTCCGCGACAAGTAGACCGACTCCTGCCTGCATCTACTACTATTACTCCACACATCCACTGCTATCCAGCATGCATCTAGAGTATTAAGTTCATAAGAACAGAGTAACACATTAACAAAGATGACATGATGTAGAGGGATAAACTCATGCAATATTATATAAACCCCATCTTTCTATCCTCGATGGCAACAATACAATACATGCCTTGCTGCCCCTGCTGTCACCGGGAAAGGACACCGCAAGATTGAACCCAACGCTAAGCACTTCTCCAATTGCAAGAAAGATCAATCTAGTAGGCCAAACCAAACTGATAATTCGAAGAGACTTGCAAAGATAACTCAATCATACATAAAACAATTCAGAGGAGATTCAAATATTTCTCATAGATAAACTTGATCATAAACCCACAATTCATCGGATCTCGACAAACACACCGCAAAGAGAGTTACATCGAATAGATCTCCTAGAAGATCAAGGAGAACATGGTATTGAGATCCAAAAAGAGAGAAGAAGCCATCTAGCTAATAACTATGGGCCCGAAGGTCTGTGGTAAACTAATCACAACTCATCGGAGGGGCTATGGTGTTGATGTAGAAGCCCTCCATGGTCGATTCCCCCTCCAGCGGAGCACCGACGAAGGCTCCAAGATGGGATCTCACGGATACAGAAGGTTATGGCGGTGGAATTAGGTTTTCATTGGCTCCCTGGATGTTCTCGGGGTATGTGGGTATATATAGGAGGAAGAAGTAGGTTGGTGGACGCCCGAGGGGCCCACGAGATAGGGGGCGCGCCCTCCACCCTCGTGGCCGCATCGGCTGCTTCTTGACTTGCACTCCAAGTCCTCTGGATCACGTTCATTCCAAAAATCACGCTCCCAAAGGTTTCATTCCGTTTGGACTCCGTTTGATATTCCTTTTCTTCAAAATACTGAAATAGGCAAAAAAACAGCAATACGGGTTGTGCCTCTGGTTAGTAGGTTAGTCCCAAAAATGATATAAATGTGTAAAATAAAGCCCATAAACATCCAAAACGGGTAATATAATAGCATGGAACAATCAAAACTTATAGATATGTTAGAGACATATCAAGCATCCCCAAGCTTAATTCCTGCTCGTTGTCGAGTAGGTAAATGATAAAAACAGAATTTTTGATGTGAAATGCTACCTAGCATATTTCTCAATGTAATTTTCTTTATTGTGGCATGAATGTTCAGATCCAAATGATTCAAAATAAAAGTTCATATTGACATAAGAAATAGTAATACTTCAAGCATACTAATCAAAGCAATCATGTCTTCTCAAAATAACATGGCTAAAGAAAGTTCATCCCTACAAAATCATATAGTTAGGCCATGCTTCATTTTCGTCACACAAAAATGCTCCCAAATTATACACCCCCGATGACAAGCCATGCAATTGTTTCGTACTTAAACACTCTCAAACTTTTTCAACTTTCACGCAATACATGAGCGTGAGCCATGGATATAGCACTATGGGTGGAATAGAATATGATGATGAGGATTGTGTGTTGAAGAGAAAAAAAGAGAAAGTCTCACATTCACGAGGATAATCAACGGGCTATGCTGATGCCCATCATTTGATGTCAACATGAGTAGGGATCGCCATGCAACGGATGCACTAGAGCTATAAATGTATGAAAGCTCAACAAAAGAAAAACTAGTGGGCCTGCATCCAACTTGCTTGCTCACGAAGACCTAGGGCATTTTGAGGAAGCCCATTGTAGGAATATACAAGCCAGGTTCTATAATGAAAAATTTCCACTAGTATATGAAAGTGACAACATATGAGACTCTCTATATGAAGAACATGGTGCTACTTTGAAGCACAAGTGTGGAAAAGAGTTAGTAACATTGCCCCCTTTTTTGGGCCTTTCTTTTTTTCTTTTTGGCGTTTCTTTTTTTTTTCTTTTTTTCTTTGGCCTTTCTTTTTTTTCTTTTCGCCTTTTTTTTGGCCTTTTTTTTCTTTTCTTTTTGAGGACTATGCTCTAATAATGATGATCATCACACTTTTATTGATTTACAACTCATGAATTACAACTCACTAGAACAGGATATGACTCTAATTGAATGCCTCCAGCGGTGTACCGGGATGGGCAATGAAACAAGTTACATGTACGAAAAATTATGCAAAGTGGCCTTGCCACAAATATGATGTCAACTACATGATCATGCAATGGAAATATGACAATAGTAATGCGTGTCATGATGATAAACGGAACGGTGGAAAGTTGCATGGCAATATATCTCGGAATGGCTATTGAAATGCCATAATCGGTAGTTATGGTGGCTGTTTTGAGGAATATATGAGGAGGTTTATGTGTGATAGAGTGTATCATATCACAGGGTTTGGATGCACCGGCGAAGTTTGCACCAACTCTCAAGGTGAGAAAGGGCAATGCACGGCCGAAGAGGCTAGTAATGATGGAAAGGTAAAAGTGCGCATAATCCATGGACTCAACATTAGTCAAAAGAACTCATATACTTATTGCAAAAATCTACAAGTCATCAAAAACCAAGCACTACGCGCATGCTCCTAGAGGGATAGATTGGTAGGAAAACACCATCGCTCGTCCCCGACAACCACTCATAAGGATGCACAATCCAAGGACACCTCATGTTTGAAATTTGTTACACAACTTTAACCATACGTGCATGCTACAAGATTTGCTAACTTCAACACAAGCATTCTTTAAATTCATGATCACCCAACTAGCATGACTTTAATATCACTACCTCCATATCTCAAAACAATTATCAAGTATCAAATTGATCATAGCATCCAATTTACTTCCTATGATAGTTTTTATTATACCCAACTTGGATGTCCACCATTCTAGGACCAATTTTATAATCATAGCAAATACCATGCTGTTCTAAGAGACTCTCAAAATAATATAAGTGAAGCATGAGATATTAGCAATTTCTACAAAAATTAAGCCACCGCCGTGCTCTAAAAGATATAACTGAAGCACTAGAGCCAAAACTATCTAGCTCAAAAGATATAAGTGAAGCACATAGAGTATTCTAATAAATTGCAATCAAGTGGGCTTCTCCCAAAAGGTGTGTACAGCAAGGATGATTGTGTTAAACTAAAAATCAAATACTAATATCATACAAGACGCTCCAAGCAAAACACATATCATGTGGCGAATAAGAATATAGGTCCAAGTAAAGTTACCGATAAACGAAGACGAAAGAGGGGATGCCTTCCGGGGGCATCCCCAAGCTTAGGATTTTGGCTATTCTTGAATATCTTGGGGTGCCATGGGCATCCCCAAACTTAGGCTCTTGCCACTTTTTATTCCATAGTCCATCAAATCTTTACCCAAAACTTGAAAACTTCACAACACAAAACTCAACAGGAAATCTCATAAGCCCCATTAGTGAAAGAAAGCAAAACCACCACATAAGGTAATGTAATGAACTCATTCTTTATTTATATTTGTGTTAAACCTACTGTATTTCAAGTTCTCTATGGTTCATACCACTTAATGCTAGCCATAGACGCATCAAAATAAGCAAACAACACACGAAAAACAGAATCTGTCAAAAACAGAACAGTTTGTAGCAATCTGTAACCCTAGAATACTTCTGGAACTCTAAAAATCCTAACAAAATAGGAAGTCCTGGAAAATTTGTATATTGATCTACAGCAAAAATAATCAATGCAAAAGCACGTTTCTGTGAATTAACAAAACTAATTTCGTGCGTGCAAAGTTTCTATTTTTCAGCAGAATCAAATTAACTATCATCGTAGGTTATCCTATAGGTTCTACTTGGCACAAACACTATCTAAAACATAAAAACACATCTAAACAGAAGGTAGATGAAAAATTTATTACTAAACATAAACAAAAGCAAAAAACACAAATAAAATTGGGTTGCCTCCCAACTAGCACTATCGTTTAACGCCTCTTAGCTAGGCATAAAAGCGAGGATAGATCTAAGTAGTTCCATCTTTGGCACTCAATTCCTCAATAGAGAACTTATAAGCTTTAGAGGTTTCTCCCTTTTTAGCAATGATTAAACCCTTAGGCAAGAATTCAAGAAATTCGTTTGTAGCAAAAGGTTCCTTAATGATAGAGAGACAATTGGGATGAACACTTATTGATTTGAGATCCACATTTCCCTTACTAGAAGTTTCACCCTTATTTTTAGGAACATAGATAAATTTGGCAGTTTTGGTAGGGGGATTAGGAGTGTTTTTCACGGAAGAAAATGCCGACCCTAAGTTAGTAATGATATCCTCAAGTTTACCGATTCTCATAGAATCTAGATCTATTCTTTCATTGACTAAAGGTTCTTTCTGTTTAAAAATTTTCAAAGTAACTCCAACCCTAGATCCATATTGGGTAATTTGATTATGAATCTTTTTATCCAAATTTTCAATGAACTCAACAGTGGCAACTATATTTTCAATAATTTCAAGCCTTTGCATCACATTTTCCAAAGTTAAAATGGTTCCATTAACCAAAAGAGGTGGTGGGCCAAATAAATCTAACATAGCATTATAAGCATCAAACGTATGGCTACTCAATAAATCCCCTCCGGTAATGGTATCAAGAATGCATCTATTCCACGGAGTAATGCCTACATAAAAAATGCGAAGAAAAATGTAAGTAGAAAGCTTCCTAGTAGATTTATTTTGAGCATTGCAAATTCTATGCCAAGCATCTTTTAAATTTTCTCCCTCCCTTTGCTTAAAGTTAAGAATTTCATGTTCGGGAGTAATATAATGAGGATAGGAGGACTAGCCATGACAACGAGCAAACAAAAGACAAGCGAAAGAGAGAGAAGATTGGGAAAGAGAGGGCGTATAAAATGGCAAGGGTGAAGTGGGGGAGAGGAAAACGAGAGGCAAATGGTAAATAATGTAAATGCGAGGGAGATGAGTTTGTGATGGGTACTTCGTATGTCTTGACTTGAGCGAACACCTCCCCGGCAACGGCGCCAGAAATCCTTCTTGCCACGTCTTGAGCTTGCGTTGGTTTTCCTTGAAGAGGAAAGGGTGATGCAGCAATAGTAGCGTAAGTATTTCCCTCAGTTTTTGAGAACCAAGGTATCAATCCAGTAGGAGGCTCCTCAAAAGTCCCACGCACCTACACAAACAAACAAAGAACTCACAACCAATGCAATAAAGGGGTTGTCAATCCCTTCACGGCCACTTGCGAAAGTGAGATTTGATAGAGATAGTATGATAAGATAAATATATTTTTGGTATTTTATAATACAGATTGGAAAAGTAAAGATGCAAATAAAAGTAGATTGAAAGCTTATATGTTAAAAGATAGACCCTGGGGCCATAGGTTTCACTAGTGGCTTCTCTCAAGATAGCATAAGTATTACGGTGGGTGACAAATTACCATCGAGCAATTGATAGAAAAGCGAATAATTATGAGATTATCTAGGCATGATCATGTATATAGGCATCACGTCCGCGACAAGTAGACCGACTCCTGCCTGCATCTACTACTATTACTCCACACATCAACCGCTATCCAGCATGCATCTAGAGTATTAAGTTCATAAGAACAGAGTAACGCATTAAGAAAGATGGCATGATGTAGAGGGATAAACTCATGCAATATGATATAAACCCCATCTTTTTATCCTCGATGGCAACAATACAATACGTGCCTTGATGCCCCTGCTGTCACTGGGAAAGGACACCTCAAGATTGAACCCAAAGCTAAGCATTTCTCCCATTGCAAGAAAGATCAATCTAGTAGGCCAAACCAAACTGATAATTCGAAGAGACTTGCAAAGATAACTCAATCATACATAAAAGAATTCAGAGGAGACTCAAATATTTCTCATAGATAAACTTAATCATAAACCCACAATTCATGGATCTCGACAAACACACCGCAAAAAGAGTTACATCGAATAGATCACCAAGAAGATCGAGGAGAACATGGTATTGAGATCCAAAAAGAGAGAAGAAGCCATCTAGCTAATAACTATGGACCCGAAGGTTTGTAGTAAACTACTCACAACTCATCGGAGGGGCTATGGTGTTGATGTAGAAGCCCTCCATGGTCGATTCCCCCTCCGACGGAGCACCGACGAAGGCTCCAAGATGGGATCTCGCGGATACAGAAGGTTACAGCGGTGGAAATAGTTTTTCGTGGCTTATTCTGATGTTCTTGGGGTACGTGGGTAAATATAGGAGGAAGAATTAGGTCGGTGGCCGCCCGAGGGGCCCACGAGATAGGGGGCGTGTCTTGTAAGGGTGGGCTCGCCCTCCACCCTCGTGGCCGCCTCGGCTGCTTCTTGGCTTGCACTCCAAGTCCTCTAGATCACGTTCGTTCCAAAAATCACGCTCTCGAAGGTTTCATTCCATTTGGACTCTGTTTGATATTCTTTTTCGTCGAAATACTGAAATCGGCAAAAACACATCAATACGGGCTGGGCCTCCGGTTAGTAGGTTAGTCCCAAAAATGATACAAATGTGTAAAATAAAGTCCATAAACATCCAAAACGGGTAATATAATAGCATGGAACAATAAAAAATTATAGATACGTTGGAGACGTATCAAGCATCCCCAAGCTTAATTCCTGCTCGTCCTCGAGTAGGTAAATGATAAAAATAGAATTTTTGATGTGGAATGCTACCTAGCATATTTCTCAATGTAATTTTCTTTATTGTGGCATGAATGTTAAGATCCAAATGATTCAAAATAAAAGTTCATATGGACATAAGAAATAGTAATACTTCAAGCATACTCATCAAAGCAATCATGTCTTCTCAAAATAACATGGCTAAAGAAAGTTCATCCCTACAAAATCATATAGTTAGGCTATGCTTCATTTTTTTCACACAAAAATTCTCCCAAATTCTACAACCTCGATGGCAAGGCAAGCAATTGTTTTGTACTTAAATAATCTCAATCTTTTTTAACTTTCACACAATACATGAGCATGAGCCATGGATATAGCACTATGGGTGGAATAGAATATGATGATGGGGATTGTGTGGAGAAGAAAAAAAGAGAAAGTCTCACATTGACGAGGATAATCAACGGGCTATGGAGATGCCCGTCAAATGATGTCAACATGAGGAGTAGGGATTGTCATGCAACGGATGCACTAGAGCTATAAATGTATGAAAGCTCAACAAAAGAAAACTAAGTGGGTGTGCATCCAACTTGCTTGCTCACGAAGACCTAGGGCATTTTGAGGAAGCCCATCGTAGGAATATACAAGCCAAGTTCTATAATGAAAAATTCCCACTAGTATATGAAAGTGACAACATATGAGACTCTCTGCATGAAGAACATGGTGCTACGTTGAAGCACAAGTGTGAAAAAGAGATAGTAACATTGCCCCCTTATTTATTCTCTTATTTCTTTTTCTTCTTTTTTTTTCTTTTTTTGGGCCTTTCTTTTTTTTTGCCTTTTTTTTCTTTGGACTTTTTATTTCTTTTTGGCCTTTCTTTTCTTTTCTTTTTGGGGACAATGCTCTAATAATGATGATCATCACACTTTTATTGATTTACAACTCATGAATTACAACTCAAAACTAGAACAAGATATGACTCTATATGAATGCCTTCGGCAGTGTACCGGGATGGGCAATGAATCAAGAGTGACATGTATGAAAAATTATGCAAAGTGGCCTTGCCACAAATACGATGCCAACTACATGATCATACGATGGCAATATGACAAAAGTAATGCGTGTCATGATGATAAGCGGAACGGTGGAAAGTTGCATGGTAATATATTTCGGAATGGCTATGGAAATGCCATAATAGGTAGGTATGGTGGCTGTTTTGAGGAAGATATAAGGAGGTTTACGTGTGATAGAGCGTATCATATCACGGGGGTTGGATGCACCAGCGAAGTTTGCACCAACTCTCAAGGTGAGAAAGGGCAATGCACGGTACCGAAGAGGCTAGCAATGATGGAAAGGTAAAAGTGCGTATAATCCATGGACTCAACATTAGTCAAAAGAACTCATATACTTATTGCAAAAATCTAGAAGTCATCAAAAACCGAGCACTACGCACATGCTCCTAGAGGGATAGATTGGTAGGAAAAGACCATCGCTCGTCCCCAACCGCCACTCATAAGGATGCACAATTCAAGGATACCTCATGTTTCAAATCTGTTATACAACTTTAACCATACGTGCATGCTACGGGACTTGCTAACTTCAACAAAAGCATTCTTTAAATTCATAATCACCCAACTAGCATGACTTTAATATCACTACCTCCATATCTCAAAACAATTATCAAGTATCAAATTGATCATAGCATCCAATTCACTTCCTATGATAGTTTTTATTATACCCATCTTGGATGCCTACCATTCTAGGACCAGTTTTATAACCATAGCAAATACCATGCTGTTCTAAGAGACTCTCAAAATAATATAAGTGAAGCATGAGAGACTAGCAATTTCTACAAAATTAAGCCACCGCCGTGCTCTAAAAGATATAAGTGAAGCACTAGAGCAAAAACTATCTAGCTCAAAAGATATAAGTGAAGCACATAGAGTATTCTAATAAATTCCAATCAAGTAGGTTTCTCCCAAAAGGTGTTTACAGCAAGGATGATTGTGGAAAACTAAAAAGCAAATACTAATATCATACATGACGCTCCAAGCAAAACACATATCATGTGGCGAATAAAAATACAGCTCCAAGTAAAAGTTACCGATAAACGAAGACAAAAGAGGGGATGCCTTCCGAGGGCATCCCCAAGATTAGGATTTTGGCTACTCTTGAGTATCTTGGGGTGCCATGGGCATCCCCAAGCTTAGGCCCTTGCCACTCCTTACTCCATAGTCCATCAAATCTTTACCCAAAACTTGAAAACTTCACAACACAAAACTCAACAGGAAATCTCATTAGCTCCGTTAGTGAAAGAAAGCAAAACCACCACATAAGGTACTGTAATGAACTCATTATTTATTTATATTTGTGTTAAACCTACTGTAATTCAAGTTCTCTGTGGTTCATACCACTTAATACTAGCCATAGATGCATCAAAATAAGCAAACAACACACGAAAAACAGAATTTGTCAAAAACATAACAGTCTGTAGAAATCTGTAACCCACAAATACTTCTGGAACTCTAAAAATCCTACCAAAATAGGAAGTCCTGGAAACTTTGTCTATTGATCTACAGAAAGAAGAATCAACACAAAATAACATTTCTGTGATTTAACAAAACTAATTTCATGCGCGCAAAGTTTCTGTTTTTCAGCAGAATCAAATTAACTATCACCATAGGTTATCCTATAGGTTCTACTTGGCACAAACACTAATTAAAACATAAAAACACATCTAAACAGAAGGTAGATGCAAAATTTATTACTAAACTTAAACAAAAACAAAAAACACAAATAAAATTGGGTTGCCTCCCAATTAGCGCTATCGTTTAATGCCCCTAGCTAGGCATAAAAGCGAAGATAGATCTAAGTAGTGCCATAATAATAAGATAAATCTTGAAAACTCATCTCCTATTCTCTATGTTTAGCAGCAAGTTTTCTTTGAGGCAAGCAAAAGTAATCAAAAGGGCTAAATTTAGTGGGACAAAAGTCCCAAAGATCAATCACAGGAGGAACGGGTTCCTCCTTTGGCCCTTCATATTGCACAACTAATTCATCCTTATAAGCATTCTTTTTGCAAAATTTCATGAGCCTATACTCAAGAGAGTATCCTAGCTCATTATTTCGAAGAGAAAAATCATTATTAAGTTCGTAAATTCTATCAACTAGGACATTGGTAGGAACCTTTTTCCTAAGGTTTTCATTGAAAGCAACATAGTCCAAAGATTGAAAACGCCTAATTTCCTCTTGATCGAAGAGGATCACCTCTATGGGAGGACGACCGGCGTCCACCCTATAGTGCGCAAAGATTTCTTTGGCCTCTCTTATTATAAATCTAAACTCATGAACCAAACAGATAGTAACAACGCGCTTAACAGAAGAATGTTCAATATTAGAAAATTCTAGGAAAATTCTTTGTATGCAAGGATGCATATGCATAAATTGTCTTTCAAGTTCAACTACAAGCATAGCGACAGCATCCGCAAGACTGCTAGTTCTATGAAGAATAGAACCACCCATAGAAGGTAAAGCACCGGCACAAGTAAAGAAATCTTGAATAACACCTTTTCCGATAATGTTACCACTACCGATTCGAAACTTTTTAGTATGCAAGATAGGGGGTTCTTCAGCAGGAGCATCAGAATTTTCCATGTTATCATTATTATCCATATCAACGATAATCTCCCCAATTTCATACATAACGGCAAACAAAAGCGAGGAAGAAGAAAGCAAGCAAAAGAGAGAGGAGACTGGGAAAGAGAGGGCGAATAAAACGGCAAGGGTGAAGTGGGGGAGAGGAAAACGAGAGGCAAATGGCAAATAATGTAAATGCGAGGGAGATGAGTTTGTGATGGGTACTTGGTATGTCTTGACTTGAGCGAAGACCTCCCCGGCAACGGCGCCAGAAATCCTTCTTGCTACATCTTGAGCTTGCGTTGGTTTTCCTTGAAGAGGAAAGGGTGATGCAGCAATAGTAGCGTAAGTATTTCCCTCAGTTTTTGAGAACCAAGGCATCAATCCAGTAGGAGGCTCCTCAAAAGTCCCACGCACCTACACAAACAAACAAAGAACTCACAACCAACGCAATAAAGGGGTTGTCAATCCCTTCACGGCCACTTGCGAAAGTGAGATCTGATAGAGATAGTATGATAAGATAAATATATTTTTGGTATTTTATGATATATATTGGAAAACTAAAGATGCAAATAAAATTAGATTGAAAGCTTATATGATAAAAGATAGACCCGGGGGCCATAGGTTTCACTAGTGGCTTCTCTCAAGATAGCATAAGTATTACGGTGGGTGAACAAATTACTGTCGAGCAATTAATAGAAAAGCGAATAATTATGATATTATCTAGGCATGATCATGTATATAGGCATCACGTCCGCGACAAGTAGACCGACTCCTGCCTGCATCTAGTACTATTATTCCACACATCGATCGCTATCCAGCATGCATCTAGAGTATTAAGTTCATAAGAACAGAGTAACGCATTAAGAAAGATGACATGATGTAGAGGGATAAACTCACGCAATATGATATAAACCCCATCTTTTTATCCTTGATGGCAACAATACAATACATGCCTTGCTGCCCCTGCTATCACTGGGAAAGGACACCACAAGATTGAACCCAAAGCTAAGAACTTCTACCATTGCAAGAAAGATCAATCTAGTAGGCCAAACGAAACTGATAATTCGAAGAGACTTGCAAAGATAACTCAATCATACATAAAATAATTCAGAGGAGATTCTAATATTTCTCATAGACAAACTTGATCATAAACCCACAATTCATTGGATTTCGACAAACACACCGCAAAAAGAGTTACATCGAATAGATCTCCAAGAAGACAAAGGAGAACATGGTATTGAGATCCAAAAAGAGAGAAGAAGCCATCTAGCTAATAACTATGGACCCCAAGGTCTATGGTAAACTACTCACAACTCATCAGAGGGGCTATGGTGTTGATGTAGAAGCCCTCTGTGGTCGATTCCCCCTCCGGCGGAGCACCGGCGAAGGCTCCAAGATGGGATCTCGCGGATACAGAAGGTTACGGCGGTGGAAATAGTATTTCGGGGCTTGTTCTGATGTTCTCGGGGTACGTGGGTATATATAGGAGGAAGAAGTAGGTCAGTGGCTGCCCGAGGGGCCCACGAGATAGGGGGCGGGCCCTATAGGGGTGGGCGCACCGTCCTCCCTCGTGGCTGCCTCGGCTGCTTGTTGGCTTGCACTCCAAGTCCTCTGGATCACGTCCGTTCCAAAAATCACGCTCCCGAAGGTTTCATTCCGTTTGGACTTCGTTTGATATTAATTTTCTTCTAAATACTGAAATAGGCAAAAAACAGCAATACGGGTTGGGCCTCCGGTTAGTAGGTTAGTCCCAAAAATGATATAAATGTGTAAAATAAAGCCCATAAACATCAAAACGGGTAATATAATAGCATGGACCAATCAAAAATTATAGATACGTTGGAGACGCATCAGCCGACAGGTGGGGCTGGCCTCCTGCCTTCCCTGCTGGCCTCCTTGGCCATCTCGGAGGAGTCCCCGACGGAGCTATCCTTGACGAGCAACACCTCCAGCGTGGGGATGGTCGTCCTCCCGGCTTCCTCCTCGTGCTCCCAGCAGAGCCCTCTTGTGGGCCCCTCTCCCCCCGCCACGGGGACCTCGGCCTCCCCGGCCCCTCTCTCCGGCGCGTCGCCCGGCCAGGTGGTCCTTCCCCTCCTGGACGCTTGGCCACTGGCGTCGGCTCCCTCGGGCCCTCCCCTAGCCCCTACAGCGACCCTCCCTCCACCCCTGCGGCGATGACCCTGGATTCTCCGCGCCTCGGCTCTGACCCGACACCATCTCCTCCGCCCCCTGGTCCCACCCTGGTGTCTCCATCACCGGCCTTCCTCTGCCTCGGCATGGCCGGGATGGCGCCCCCGCTCATGCCTGATGACCCCGCCATGCCAACGCCTTCCCTGGCCCCCTGCTCCCCGGCTGCGCTGGGCGGGAGGTCCATCTTGCCCCCATGGTGGTCTCCGACGCGGATGGGGAGACCCGGGTGTCCACCCCGGTGGCATCCCAGCCTCCCCCTCATCGGTCCATGGCCTACTCCCGGCGTGGCAGGTCCTCCTCCTCCCCGGCCACGGTGTTCGCCATAGTGCGCGGCTCGATGCTGCCCACCCGGACTGTAGCCTGACTCTGCCCATCCCCGAGCGAGCAGAGCTCCGGGCCGTTGCTCGGAATCTGGAGCCAGGTACCCCTGATGTCCCTCCTTCTACTACTACTTGCTCGTTTTCTGCGCTCGAGTTCGTACTGCTAGGCCACCTTGCGAAGGTTGCAAATGATTCCGCAATCGTCTTCAGTAGGAGGTGGCTCCCCCGTTAGTCCTTCTCAAGGCCATCTGGGCTCGGGAGATCCTAGATGGTCGTTTGGCTGAGGCCCGTGGAGTGATGCTCTCCCCCTCTCCTCCTCCGATTCCCGAGGCGGGCTCGTCTTCTGCCATGCCCCGCCAGACCGGGGGCCTCCTCCCGCTGGCTGCGGCTGACCTTCATGGTTGTACTTGATCTCGGAGTGCCGCCCTCCACGCCCAAAGCGCCTCCCATGTCCTGGGGTCAAGCAGCCCCCCAATGGCCCCATGATGTGTGCCCTCTTTTGGAACATCCATGGCTTCGACCATGATAGCCGACGCTGCCAACTCATCGAGTACATGCGAGAAGAACACACGACATCATCGCCATCCAGGAAACCATGCGCTCTGAATTCTCTTTGCCCGAGCTACATCGACTAAGCTCCCACCTCTTCGCCTGGCATTGGCTCCCTTCTAGTGGGATCGCCGGCCATTCGGGTGGCATCCTTTTAGGTGTGAAGGATGCCACTTTCGAGGTGGGTGGTATGGACCGGGGACAGTTCTTTGTTAGCATGGAACTCTATGAGTGGTCTCTTAACTTCAAATGGGAGGTTATAATCGTCTACGGCCCTGCTGACCATAGTAGGTCCGCCTCCTTCCTGGACGAGCTCCACCGGAAGGTGTTGGCCGCCACCCTCCCCGTGGTGGTTGGGGCGATTTTAGCCTCCTCCACTTCGCGGAGGACAAGAGTAATTCGCATGTAAACTTTGCTCGCATGCAAATGTTGAATGACTGCATTGCTGATCATGGCCTCCGCGAGATAGATAGGATTGGTGCCAGGTTTACCTGGACCAATCGCTAGGCTGCCCCGACGCAGTCGATTCTGGATCGGGTCCTAGTCTCCCCGGAGTGGGACCTCCCCTGCGCTCTGGCCTCCCTTAGGGCCATCACTCAGATTGGTTCCGACCATGTCCCTCTCCTCTTGTCCTCTGCTGACGAGCGCCCCCAAATAACCCCTCGCTTCCGGTTTGAGACATTCTGGGTTTCTCAAACCGGCTTCGTGGAAGGCGTCGGTGTATGCTGGGTGGAGGCCCGCTCCCATCCCCACCCTGCCCTCCCTCGGCCATCGACTCTTGGCAGTTATGTGCCAAGCATGGTCATCAGTTCATGAAGGGCTGGGGCGCCAACCTTGGCCATGATCTCAGGGAGCAGAAAAAGGCTCTGCTATCCGCCATCCAGGCTCTTGACCTCCGGGCTGATGCTTCCAGTCTATCCCCCGATGACTGGCTCTTCCGTTACGATTTAGAGGATCAGCTGTCCATCATCTACACTGACGAGGAGGCTTATTGGCGTCTATGCGGCTCCCAGAAATGGGTCCTCAAGGGCGACGCTAACACGGCCTAATTTCAGGCCATTGCTATTGGTCGTTGTAGACGCAACACGACCCCCCTTCTCTGGGATGGTGAGACACTCCTCCAATCCCCTGGTGAAATTCAGGCTCACGTCGAGAGATTCTACAAAAGCCTCTTCTCCCCTCCCCCTCGAAGTGTGTTGTCGCCGGCCCATGACTGCTGGACCGGTCCCCAGCTAGAGGAGGCCCCCGGTCCGGCCTCCACGCCCAAAGCGCCTCCCATGTCCTGGGGTCAAGCAGCCCCCCAATGACCCCATGATGTGTGCCCTCTTTTGGAACATCCATGGCTTTGGCCATGATGGCGATGCCGCCAACTCATCGAGTACATGCGAGAAGAACACATCAACATCATCGCCATCCAGGAAACCACGCACTCTGAATTCTCTCTGCTCGAGCTACATCGACTGAGCTCCCACCTCTTCACCTGGCACTGGCTCCCTTCTAGTGGGATCACCGGCCATCGGGTGGCATCCTTTTAGGTGTGAAGGATGCCACTTTCGAGGTTGGTAGTATGGACTGGGGATAGTTCTTTGTTAGCATGGAACTCTATGAGCGGTCTCTTAACTTCAAATGGGAGGTTATAATCGTCTAAGGCCCTGCTGACCATAGTAGGCCTGCCTCCTTCCTGGACGAGCTCCACCGGAAGGTGTCGGCCGCCACCCTCCTCGTGGTGGTCGGGGGCGATTTTAACCTCCTCCGCTTCACGGAGGACAAGAGTAATTCGCATGTCAACTTTGCTCGCATGCAAATGTTTAATGACTGCATTACTGATCTTGGCCTCCGTGAGATAGATAGGATTGGTTCCATGTTTACCTCGACCAATCGCCAGGCTGCCCCGATGCAGTTGGTTCTAGATCGGGTCCTAGTCTCCCCAGAGTGGGACCTCCGCTGCCCTCTGGCCTCCCTCAGGGCCATCACTCAGATTGGTTCCGACCACCTCCCTCTCCTCTTGTCCTCTGCTGACGAGCACCCCCCAATACCCCCTCGCTTCCGGTTTGAGACATTCTGGGTTTCTCAAACCGGCTTCATGGAAGGCGTCGGTGCAAGCTGGGTGGAGGCCTGCTCCCATCCCCATGTCGGGGAACGTAGCAATAATTCAAAATTTTCTACGCATCACCAAGATCAATCTAGGAGATTCTAGCAATGAGAGAGAGGGAGTGCATCTTCATAGCCTTGAAGATCGCTAAGCGGAATCGTTACAAGAACGCGGATGATGGAGTCGTACTCGCGGCGATTCAAATCGTGGAAGATCCGATCTAGCGCCGAACAGACGGCGCCTCCGCGTTCAACACATGTACAGCTCGGGGACGTCTCCTCCTTCTTGATCCAGCAAGGGGAGAGGAGAACTTGAGGGAGAACTCTGACAGCACGACGGCATGGTGGTGGTGGAGCTCGTGGTTCTCCAGCAGGGCTTCGCCAAGCACTACGGAGGAGAAGGAGGTGTTGGAGGAAGGAGAGGGCTGCGCCAGGGGAAGGGTGTGTGGCTGCCCTCTCTCTCTCTCTCACTATATATAGAGGTAAGCGGGGTGGAGGAGGCGCCCTAGGGTTCCCTAGGGGAGGGGTGGTGGCCACAGGGGAGACGCTAGATGGGTTTGGGCGCCCCCACCCCTAGGAAACTTGCCCCCCCCCCCCCCCCGCCGGGAGGGGTGGCTGCCCTAGTGGAGGCACCCCCACCTCTCCTGGTTACGTGAGAGGGGTTGGGAGGGGCGCACCACCCCTTAGTGGGCCGTTTTGCCCCTTCCCCTTTGGCCCATGAGGCCCTCCAACACTTGCCGGGGCTCCCGAAACACCTTTCGGTCATGCTGGCCATAGCCTGGTACCCCCGAAACACTTCCGGACTCCAATACCCTTCGTCCAATATATCGATCTTCACCGCCGGACCATTCCGGAACTCCTCGTGATGTCCGGGATCACATCCGGGACTCCGAACTACCTTCATTAACCACATACTATTTCTCATAACAACTCTAGCATCACCGAACCTTAAGTGTGTAGACCCTACGGGTTCGGGAACCATGCAGACAAGACCGAGATGTTCTCCGGCCAATAACCAACAACAGGATCTGGATACCCATGTTGACTCCCACATGTTCCACGATGATCTCATCGGATGAACCACGTTGTCGAGGATTCAAGCAATCCCGTATACAATTCCCTTTGTCAATCGGTTTGTTACTTTCCCGAGATTCGATCGTTGGTATCCCAATACCTCTTTCAATCTCGTTACCGGCAAGTCACTTTACTCGTTCCGTAATGCATGATCCCGCGAATAACTACTTAGTCACATTGAGCTCATTATGATGATGCACTACCGAGTGGGCCCAGAGATACCTCTCCGTCATACGGAGTGACAAATCCTAGTCTCGATTCGTGCCAACCCAACATACACTTTCGGAGATACCTGTAGTGCACCTTTATAGCCACCCAGTTATGTTGTGACGTTTGGTACACCCAAAGCATTCCTACGGTATCCGGGAGTTGCACAATGTCATGGTCTATGGAAACGATACTTGACATTAGAAAAGCTCTAGCAAAACGAACTACACGATCTTGTGCTATGCTTAGGATTGGGTCTTGTCCATCACATCATTCTCCTAATGATGTGATCCCGTTATCAATGACATCCAATGTCCATGGTCAGGAAACCATAACCATCTATTGATCAACGAGCTAGTCAACTAGAGGCTCACTAGGGACATGTTGTGGTCTATGTATTCACACATGTATTACGGTTTCCAGTTAATACAATTATAGCATGAACAATAGACAATTGTCATAAACAAGGAAATATAATAATAACCATTTTATTATTGCCTCTAGGGCATATTTCCAACTGTCTCCCACTTGCACTAGAGTCAATAATCTAGTTCACATCATTATGTGATTGTATTGAATCCAACACCCATGGTGTTTGATCGTATGTCACTTGTGAGAGAGGTTTATTAGTCAACGGGTCTGAACCTTTCAGATCCGTGTGTGCTTTACAAATATATATGTCATCTTGTAGATGTAGCTACCAGGCGCTACTTGGAGCTATTCCAAATAACTGCTCTACTATACGAATCCGGTTTACTACTCAGAGTCATCCGGATTAGTGTCAAAGTTTGCATCGACGTAACCCTTTACGACGAACTCTTTTACCACCTCTATAATCGAGAAAATTCCTTAGTCCACTAGTTACTAAGGATAAGTTTGACCATTGTCATGTGATCCATTCCTGGATCACTCTTGTACCCCTTGACTGACTCATGGCAAGGCACACTTCAGGTGCGGTACACAGCATAGCATATTGTAGAGCCTACGTCTAAAGCATAGGGGACGACCTTCGTCCTTTCTCTCTCTTCTGCCGTGGTCAGGTCTTGAGTCTTACTCAATACTCACACCTTATGACACAGCCTAGAACTCCTTCTTTGCCGATCTATTTTGAACTCCTTCAAAATCTTGTCATGGTGCGTATTCATTTGAAAGTACGATCAAGCGATTTTGATCTATCCTTATAGATCTTGATGCTCAATGTTCAAGTAGCTTAATACAGGTTTTTCATTGAAAAACACTTTTCAAACAACCATATATGCTTTCCAGAAATTCTAGATCAACAATATGTTAACAACATATACTCATCAGAAATTCTGTAGTGCTCCCACTCACTTCTTTGGAAATACAAGTTTCTCATAAACTTTGTATAAACCCAAAATCTTTGATCATCTCATCAAAGTGTATATTCCATCTCCGAGATGCTTACTCCAGTCCTTAGAAGGATTACTGGAGCTTTGCATACTTTTTAGCATCTTTCAGGATTGACAAAACCTTCTGGTTGTATCACATACAACCTTTCCTTGAGAAAATCGTCGAGGAAACAATGTTTTGACATCCTATCTGCAAGATTTCATAAATAATGCAGTAATTGCTAGTATAATTCCAACAGACCCTTAGCACCGCTACGAGTGAGAAAGTCTCATCGTAGTCAACTCCTTGAACTTGTCCGAAAACATCTTAGCGACAAGTCGAGCTTTCTTAATGGTGACACTTACCATCATTGTCCGTCTTCCTTTTAAAATCCATCTGCACCCAACAGCCTTATGACCATCAAGTGGTTCTTCCAAAGTCCATACTTTGTTTTCATACATGGATCCTCTCTCGGATTTTATGGCCTTGAGCCATTCGTCGGAATCCGGGCCCACCATCGCTTCTCCATAGCTCGTAGGTTCATTGTTTTCTAGCAACATGACCTCCAAGATAGGATTACGTACCACTCTGAAGTAGTAGGTATCCTTGTCAACCTACGAGTTTTGGTAGTGACTTGATCCGAAGTTTCATGATCACTATCATCAGCTTCCACTTCAATTGGTGTAGGTTCCACATGAACAACTTCCTGTGCCCTGCTACACACTAGTTGAAGTGACGGTTCAATAACCTCATCAAGTCTCCACCATCCTCCCACTCAATTCTTTCAAAAGAAACTTTTCCTCGAGAAAGGACCCGATTCTAGAAACAATCCCTTTTGCTTCTGGAACTGAGACAGGAGGTATACCCAACTGTTTTTGGCTGTCCTATGAAGATGCATTTATCGGCTTTGGGTTCGAGCTTATCAGCCTAAAACTTTTTCACATAAGCGTCGCAGCCCCAAACTTTTAAGAAACGACAACTTAGGTATCTCTAAACCATAGTTCATATGGTATCATCTCAACGGAATTGTGTGGTACCCTATTTAAAGTGAATGCGGTTGTCTCTAATGCCTAACCCATAAACAATAGTGGTAATTCGATAAGAGACATCATGGTATGCACCATATCCAATAGGGTGAAGTTATGATGTTCGGACACGCCATCATACAATGGTGTTCCAGGCGGTATTAGTTGTGAAACAATTTCCACAATGTCTTAATTGTGTGCCAAACTCGTAACTCAGATATTTATCTCTATGACCATATCATAGACATTTTATCCTCTTGTCACGATGATCTTCAACTTCACTCTGAAATTACTTGAACCTTTCAATAATTCAAACTTGTATTTCATCAAGTAAATATACTTAGCATCTACTCAAATCATCTGTGAAGTAAGAACATAACGATATCCACTGCGTGCCTCAGCACTCATTGGACTGCACACATCAAAATGTATTACTTCCAACAAGTTGCTTTCTTGTTCCATCTCACTGAAAATGAGGCCTTTCAGTCATCTTGCCCATGTGGTATGATTTGCATGTCTCAAGTGATTCAAAATCAGGTGAGTCCAAACGATCCATCTGCATGGAGTTTCTTCATGCGTATATACCAATAGACGTGGTTCGCATGTCTCAATCTTTTCAAAAATGAGTGAGTCCAAAGATCCATCAATATGGAGCTTCTTCATGCGTTTTATACCAATATGACTCAAGTGGTAGTGCCACAAGTATGTGGTACTATCATTACTATCTTATATCTTTTGGCAGGAACATGTGTATCACCACGATCGAGTTTCAATAAACTTATTTTAGGTGCAAGACCATTGAAGGTATTATTCAAATAAATAGAGTAACCATTATTCTCCTTAAATGAATAACCGTATTGCGATAAACATAACCCCAATCATGTCTATGCTCAACGCAAACACCAAATAACAATTATTTAGGTTTAACACCAATCTCGATGGTAGAGGGAGCATGCGATGCTTGATCACATCAACCTTGGAAACACTTCCAACACATATCGTCATCTCGCCTTCAGCTAGTCTCTGTTTATCCGTAGTCTTCTATTTCGAGTTACTAACACTTAGCAACTAAACCGGTATCTATTACCATGGTGCTACTAGGAGTACTAGTAAAGTACACATTAATATAATATATATCCAATATACTTCTGTCAACCTTGCCAGCCTTCTCATCTATAGAGTATCTAGGGTAGTTCTGCTTCAGTGTCTGTTCCTCTCACTTCAGAAGCACTTAGTCTCGGGTTTGGGTTCAACCTTGGGTTTCTTCACTAGAGTAGCAACTGATTTGCCGTTATATGAAGTATCCCTTCTTACCCTTGCCCTTCTTGAAACTAATGGTTTTACTAACCATCAACAATTGATGCTCCTACTTGACTTCTACTTTCGCGGTGTCAAACATCGCGAATAACTCAAGGATCATCATATCTATCCCTGATATGTTATAGTTCATCATGAAGCTCTAGTAGCTTGGTGGTAGTGACTTTGGAGAACCATCACTATCTCATCTGGAAGATAACTCCCACTCGATTCAAGCGATTGTAGTACTCAAACAATCTGAGCACATGCTCACCGATTGAGCTTTTCTCCCTTAGTTTGCAGGCTTAAGAAACTTGTCGGAGGTCTCACACCTCTTGACGTGGGCACGAGCCTGAAATCCCAATTTCAGCTCTTGGAACATCTCATATGTTCCGCGACGTTTCAAAATGTCTTTGGTGCCTCAATTCTAAACCGTTTAACATTACGCACTGAACTATCACGTAGTCATCAAAACGTGTATGTCAAATGTTCGCAACATTCACAAACGATGCTCGAGGTTCAGCACACCGAGCGGTGCATTAAGGACATAAGCCTTCTGTGCAACAATGAGGACAATCCTCAGTATACGGACCCAGTCCGCATAATTGCTACTATCAACTTTCAACTAAAATTTCTCTAGGAACATATCTTAAACAGTAGAACTAAAGTGTAAGCTACGACATAATTTGCAAAGTCCTTTTGACTATGTTCATGATAATTAAGTTCATCTAATGAACTCCCACTCAGATAGACATCCCTCTAGTCATCTAAGTGATACATGATCCGAGTCAACTAGGCCGTGTCCGATCATCACGTGAGACGGACTAGTCATCATCGGTGAACATCTTCATGTTGATCGTATCTGCTATACGACTCATGTTCGACCTTTCAGTCTCTTGTGTTCCGAGGCCATTTTTGTACATGCTAGGCTCATCAAGTCAACCTAAGTGTTTTGCGTGTGTAAGTCTAGCTTACCCCCGTTGTATGTGAACGCTATAATCTATCACACCCGATCATCACGTGGTGCTTTGAAACAACGAACTTTCGCAACGGTGCAAAGTTAGGGGGAACACTTTCTTGAAATTTTAAGAGGGGTCATCTTATTTATGCTACCGTCGTTCTAAGCAAATAAGATGTAAATATGACAAACATCACATGCAAATCATAAAGTGACATGATATGGCCAATATCATCTTGCGCCTTTGATCTCCATCTTGAGGCACGGCATGATCACCTTCGTCACCGGCATGAAACCATGATCTCCATCATCATGGTCTCCATCACCGTGTCTTCATGAAGTTGTCTCGCCAACTATTACTTCTACTACTATGGCTAACGATTTAGCAATAAAGTAAAGTAATTACATGGCGTTATTCAATGACACGCAGGTCATACAATAAATTAAGACAACTCCTATGACTCCTGCCGGTTGTCATACTCATCGATATGCATGTCGTGATTCCTATTACAAGAACATGATCAACTCATACATCACATATATCATTCATCACATTCTTTTGGGCCATATCACATCACATAGCATACCCTGCAAAAACAAGTTAGACGTCCTCTAATTGTTGTTGCATGTTTTACGTGGCTGCTACGGGTTTCTAGCAAGAACGTTTCTTACCTACGCAAAGCCACAACGGTGATATGCCGATTGCTATTTACCCTTCATAAGGACCCTTTTCATCGAATCCGATCTGACTAAAGTGGGAGAGACTGGAACCCGCTAGCCACCTTATGCAACAAGTGCATGTCATTCGGTGGAACTTGTCTCACGTAAGCGTACGTGTAAGGTCGGTCCGGGCCGCTTCATCCCACAATGTCGCCGAATCAAGATAGGACTAGTAACGGTAAGCAAATTGTACAAACCATTGCCCACAACTACTTGTGTTCTACTCGTGCATAGAATCTACGCAATAAACCTAGCTCATGATGCCACTGTCGGGGAACCTAGGAATAATTCAAAATTTTCTACGCATCACCAAGATCAATCTAGGAGATTCTAGCAACGAGAGAGAGGGAGTGCATCTTCATACCATTGAAGATCGCTAAGCGGAAGCGTTACAAGAACGTGAATGATGGAGTCGTACTCGTGGCGATTCAAATCGTGGAAGATCCGATCTAGCGCCGAACGGATGGTGCCTCCGCGTTCAACACACGTACAGCCCGGGGACGTCTCCTCCTTCTTGATCCAGCAAGGGGAGAGGAGAAGTTGAGGGAGAACTCCGACAGCATGACGGCGTGGTGGTGGTGGAGCTCGTGGTTCTCCAGCAGGGCTTCGCCAAGCACTACGGAGGAGGAGGAGGTGTTGGAGGAGGGAGAGGGCTACGCCAGGGGAAGGGTGTGCAGCTACCCTCTCTCTCCCTCACTATATAGAGGGGTAAGGGGGTGGAGGAGGCGCCCTAGGGTTCCCTAGGGGAGGGGTGGCGGCCACAGGGGAAACCCTAGATGGGATTGGGCGCCCCCACCCCTAGGAAACTTGCCCCCCCCCCCCCCCCCCCCGCCGGGAGGGGCAGCTGCCCTAGGGGAGGCGCCCCCACCTCTCCTGGTTACGTGAGAGGGGTTGGGAGGGGCGCACCACCCCTTAGTGGGCTGGTTTGCCCCTTCCCCTTTGGCCCATGAGGCCCTCCAACACTTGTCGGGGCTCCCGAAACACCTTTCGGTCATGCTGGCCATAGCCTGGTACCCCCGGAACACTTCCAGACTCCAATACCCTTCGTCCAATATATCGATCTTCACCACCGGACCATTCCGGAACTCCTCGTGACGTCCGGGATCACATCCGGGACTCCGAACTACCTTCAGTAACCACATACTATCTCCCATAACAACTCTAGCGTCATCGAACCTTAAGTGTGTAGACCCTACGGGTTCGGGAACCAAGCAGACATGACCGAGACATTCTCCGGCCAATAACCAACAGCGGGATTTGGATACCCATGTTGACTTCCACATGTTCCACGATGATCTCATTGGATGAACCACAATGTCGAGGATTCAAGCAATCCTGTATACAATTCCCTTTGTCAATCAGTATGTTACTTGCCCGAGATTTGATTGTCGGTATCCCAATACCTCGTTCAATCTTGTTACCAGCAAGTCACTTTACTCGTTCCGTAATGCATGATCCCACGACTAACTACTTAATCACATTGAGCTCATTATGATGATGCATTACCGAGTGGGCCCAGAGATACCTCTCCGTCATATGGAGTGATAAATCCTAGTCTCGATTCGTGCCAACCCAACAGACACTTTCGGAGATACCTGTAGTGCACCTTTATAGCCACCCAGTTACGTTGTAACGTTTGGTACACCCAAAGCATTCCTATGGTATCCGGGAGATGCACAATCTTATGGTCTAAGGAAACGATACTTGACATTAGAAAAGCTCTAGCAAAACAAACTACACGATCTTGTGCTATGCTTAGGATTGGGTCTTGTCCATCACATCATTCTCCTAATGATGTGATCCCGTTATCAGTGACATCCAATGTCCATGGTCAGGAGACCATAACCATCTATTGATCAACGAGCTAGTCAACTAGAGGCTCACTAGGGACATGTTGTGGTCTATGTATTCACACATGTATTACGGTTTCCAGTTAATACAATTATAGCATGAACAATATACAATTATCATGAACAAGGAAATATAATAATAACCATTTTATTATTGTCTCTAGGGCATATTTCCAACATCCCACCCCGCCCTCCCTCGGCCATCGACTCTTGGCAGTTCTGTGCCAAGCATGGTCGTCAGTTCATGAAGGGCTGGGGCGCCAACCTTGGCCATGATCTCAGGGAGCGGAAAAAGGCTTTGCTATCCGCCATCCAGGCTCTTAACCTCCGGGCTGATGCATCCGGTCTATCCGCCGATGACTGGCTCTCCCATTATGATTTAGAGGATCAGCTCTCCATCATCTACACCGATGAGGAGGCTTATTGGCGTCTACATGGCTCCCAGAAATGGGTCCTCAAGGGCGACGCTAACACGACCTACTTTGAGGCGATTGCTAATGGTCGTCGTAGAAGCAACACCATATCCCTTCTCTAGGATGGTGAGATGCTCCTCCAATCCCCTAGTGAAATTCAGGCTCACGTCGACAGATTCTACAAAAGCATCTTCTCCCCTCCCCCACGAAGTGTGCTGTCGCTGGACCATGACTGCTGGACTGGTCCGCAGCTAGTCTCTGCTGAGGAGAATGCGGCCCTCACGGCCCCATTCTGCGAGGGCGAGGTTTGGGAAGCCATCCGTGGTATGAATTCGTCCTCAGCCCTGGGCCCCGATGGCCTCCCGGTCAAATTCTTCCAGATTTTCTGGAATGTGATCAAACCGGAGACCGTGGCCATCTTCGATGAGTTCTATGTTGGCTCCATCGACCTTGGACGGCTCAACTACGGGATCATTTCGGTCATCCCCAAAGTGCATGGGGCCTCTGACATCCGCTAGTTCCGCCCAATCACGGTGATTAGCATGATTTTCCAGATCCTTGCAAAAGGGTACACCAATATAGTGACCCTGCTTGCGGATTGCATTACACACCCCAACTAGTCCGCCTTCATCCAGGGGCGGTATATCCTGGATGGGGTGCTAGTTCTCCATGAAGTTCTCCATGAGGTCCGATCTAAGCATCTCAAGGCAGTCTTCTTGAAGCTCAATTTTCATAAGGCCTACGATACAGTCAGTTGATCCTTCCTTTGGGAAGTTTTGCTCCGAAAAGGCTTCGATGACCGTTGGATCACCCGTGTGATGCAGATGGTCTCCTGCGGTCGCACGACCGTGAACATTAATGGGGAGATTGGTCCCTACTTCCCCACCCTTTGTGGTGTTAGACAGGGCAACCCCTTCTCCCCATTCTTGTTCAACAGGGTTGTCGATGCGCTTGCCGCCATCCTTGACAAGGCCAAGGTGGCTGGCCATATTTGTGGGATTACTCCCCACATGGCCGGCGGCACCGGGATATCTCTTCTCCAATACGTTGATGACAACATCATTATGGTGGAAGGCTCGGAGACTGACATCTAGAATCTGAAGTTCCTCCTCCTCTGCTTCCAAAATTTTTCTGGCCTCAAGATCAACTTCGACAAGAGTGATGTGATGGTGATGGGCTACTCCTCGGACGAAAGCCTAGGCATCACCAACTGGCTCAACTGTTGCTTGGGCTCCTTCCACGGCCTACTTGGGGACTCCCATTGGCGACTCTAGGCTCACCATGGCTGACCTGAGCCCGTCTGTGACTAAGCTGCAGACGCGTATTGAGCTATGGCAGGGGAGGTGGCTATCTAAGGCATCCCGGATGATTCTCATTAACTCATCCTTGTCCAGTATCCTCTTGTTCCTCATGAGCTTCTATAGCCTGCACGAAACCCTGCATCACGAGATTGCCAAAATCCAGTCTCGTTTCTACTAGGCGGGCGACAACAATAAGTAGAAATACCAGATGGTCAGCTAGCCGGACATCTACAAGCCCCAGGAGCAAGGCGGCCTTGGGATCATGTGCTCGAAGCGCATGAACATTGCCCTCTTATCTCGTTGGCTGTGGCAGATTGCTCAAGGGCAAGGAGGCCTCTGGTTAGACATTATCCGGAACAAATACCTTCATGGCCAGCCTCTCGCCTTCTGCTTGAGATCCGGCGGCTCCTAGTTCTGGCAGTCACTCATCCAGCTGCTCCCGGTTCTGGGCCTCGGGACTTCGATCTCGGTCGGATCTGGAGCAGTGACCCTGTTCTGGTTTGACCGCTGGGTGGGTGATTCCCCCTTTGCCGCGCACTTCCCCGACCTCTTCTCCGTCACCGTTGATCCTCGGATCTCGGTTGTGAGGGACCTTATTAACTTAGGGCGCCTGATCTTCCGGATACCATTTGGGCCTCCGGAGGCTGCTGCCTAGCAGGAGCTGCTCGATTGCATTACCCTCCATGAACCTCTAGTTGACGTTGGCTCGGATCTCGTTCAATGGTGCATCGAGCCTTCGAGACAGTCTCCACCAAGTCTGTCTATCGGGCCATCGCCCCCTTCACCGGCCCCCCTCACGGCAGTCTGGCATGTCCGCCTTCCCTTGAAGATCCGGATCTTCATGTGGCAATGGATTTGCGGACGGCTTTCGTCCGGCGTCGAGGTCCATAAGTGCAATGGCCCCGGTAGCGGCCTTTGCCCGCTTTGTGGTGTCCCTGAAGACTCGAATCACATCTTCTTCTCTTGCGTGTCCGCCCAACTTCTCTGGGGCTATTTACGGGAGGTGGTTGGAGGCAATTGGTGCCACACCAATTTCCCCGACATGTTTGCGGAGCTCCAGGATTCCTCCATGCTTTCTCGCCACATTAGGTGGTTGGAGATTGGGACCCTTGCTTGGACCCTCTGGACAATCTGCAATCGACTTGTGATTCAGTGCATTCCGCTTCGACGTGCTACTAACGCCCTCTTCAAACTGCCTGGCTACTTGCAGCTCTGGCGGCCGCTTAGCCGCCCCCAGGATCGGGATGCCATCTCTACCTTCATTGTCGATCTCTGCTCGATGGTCGTTCGCTTGTTGCCGCTGCTCCCTCCGCCACCTCCCGAGCCGGATTAGGGGCGGACCTCATCTCTGGCTACATGTTGTTTTTTACTTTTGGGCTTGTTGAGTTGTGCCCTCAGTAGAACCTCTTGCACTCTGTGTTGTGTGCCTTGTGTGTGTGTGTGTGTGTGTGTGGTGTGAACCTTATTGTGTACTATTGCTCTATGGCGGTTTGCTTTATATATAAAGCAGGGCGAAAGCCTTTTTTGATAACAAATTAGAAGCAATGAAAGCTAGACACCATATGAAATATGCACCGAATATCACTCTACCAAGTTAAAATTGTCTTGTCATAAGTGCCATTCAACAAATTAGAAGCAGTACAAGCTAAAAAATGATGCAAGATGCAACCTATATCACACTCCCAAGTTAAATGTGTCTTATGATAAGTGATTGTTGTAGGTTGCACAACAATACTACTTTGATGTAAGAATATGCTGTGATAGTGTCGGTGTACTAAAGTAGGGGCACTCCTTTGTACCCCTTACTTGTGCGCGGGCAGTCAGAGCCACGGGCCGAAGCCACACTTAGCAGAGCAAAAGGGAGGAGTCGAAGCCACAGAAACAATCAGCGCAACACCAAAGAGAGCAGATGGACGAAGCAGGTTTCCCCGGCAAGACCCTTGCCGAGGCAGCCTCAGCAGCCCCGGCAAGCCTCTTGCCGAGGCTGCTTGCCCACACCAGTGGAGTGAGCCACCCTCGAACCCACGGTCTCCAACACCATCAACCACGTTGGGACAGGGCTCGGGAGGCACCTCCATGGTGGCATGCAGATCTTTGTGAAGACAAAGAATATTCAAGATCAGATGAGGGTTGGAAGGCAATGATCCTCGACAAGATTGTTGCCGAGGAAACCCACAGGACCCCCGGCAAGATCCTTGCCGGGGAAGACAGCGCGCCACGGCAAAACCCTTGCCGGGCCACCCGACAAGACCCTTGCCAAGGGCGTCAGCAGGGCCACTGCCAGGCCCGCACCAACCAAATCTCCACCACCGTTCACATGCAGCTGCCAGCCCAACCAGCTGGGCAGGTACCTGCGTGGCAACATGCAGCTTCCAGGCCAACTCAGCACACGCTTGTGTGGCGGCATGCAGATCTTCGTGGAGCCTCCACCACCGCGCCACCTCAGCTGCTTGCCTGCCTACATGGTGCCGCATTCGTCGCTAGCCAGGGCGCGTGTCGAAGCAAGGAGGAGCAGTGACGGACGGGATGGGCCTCGATCCCGTCCCCGATAAAGCAAGAGGACACCTAAGCTACGCATTAAATGCGCCTTGTCCTATAATACGAGCGATAAGCTCATAGCACTGTAGGCCTTTCCACCTCCTGTGTGCCACTGTGGCAGCCCCTTTCGACTATAAAAGGAGGCCCATGGCGTACTGGAGAGGGATTAGGCTCTTTTGAATGATGCAGCCACCGTAGCTAGTTCAGGAGCAGAAGACTCAATACATCAACCAAAGCAGGACTAGGGTTTTATGCATCCTCTCCGCCTGAACCTTGGTAAACGATTCTTGTGCTGATCGCTAATCCTGCTGTTCTCACAACCCTGCGCCCCGCAACTGCAGAAGAGATCCTCGTGATCCCATAGGTGTCGTTTCCCATCGACAGATAGACAGATATTATATGTTCTAGAAACAGGAGCACGTGTCTTATTCACAAGTATATTGTGTAAACTAAGAAGATGCAATTCAATAAAATTAGAAGAAATACAGGCTAGACATCATACGTAACATGCAACCACATATAACAGTGCCAAGTTAGAGCAAGCACCTATGATGGTGGAGTAGGGGAGATGTGCTCATCATCAACATAGTTATGTTGACGGTCTATGCATGTGTTGTCTTGCAAATCATGTTGGTAGGATGGAGGAGTAGAATCTGTAGAGACCCTCTGTTTTAACTGGTTGAAAGGAGCACCATCATCCACTACCTTGCTAATTTCCTTCCGCTTTATTGATTTGCATTGTCAAGTCAAAGCAACAAGAAAAAGGAATACAAATCACTCTTTAGAAACCATTCATGCATTATACTAATGATCACTACTTTGATGTAAGGCAATCACTTTTCAGGATGGAATATGTACGAAAACAGGACTACATGACATATTCACACCTATTTGTGGAAACTAAGAAGAAGCCATTTCAACAAATTAGAAGCAATGCAAACTAGACACCACATGAAAGATGCAACCAATATGACTCTGCCAAGTTAAAATAATCTCATGACAAATGGGTTTCAACAAATTAGAAGGAGCACAAGCTATAAATCATATGCAAGATGCAACCAATATCACGCTGCATATGCTAAAGGTGTCTCGTCATAAGTGATTGATGCAGGATACACAAGAAGAGTAGTTTGATGTGAGGACATGGTTAGTAGACAGATGTAGTATGTATAAACAGCTGGAAGGCATTTCACATTAACAGGTATAGTGTGTAAACTAAGCATAATAGTGGATGCAATTTAACCAAATTAGAAGAATTACAAGATAGACACCATATGCAACAGCAACCACATATCACACTGCCAAGTTAGAGCAAGCACATGTGATGGTGGTGTAGGGGAAATGTGGTCATTAACTCTAGAACTATGTTGACTATCTTCATCTAGCCTTGCTATTTCTTGACAATCGTGTGGGGAGGATGACACTTCACTCTTTAAAAGAGTAGCTTATATCAAACTAACCCATGGGTGTGATTGTCTCATCATAAGTGATTGATGATGGATATACAAGAACATTTTTTGATGTAAGAACATGGTTAATAGAGAGATGTAGTATGTACCAAAAACAGGAAGGCATGTCATATTCACAGTATATGGCTAAGCACATGTGATTTAAGAAAATTAGAAGCAATACAAGCTAGACACCATATGCAACATGCAACCACATATGACACCGCGAATTTAAAGCAAGCACCTGCGATGGTGTTGTATGGCGAATGGGATCATCAACTACAGAGGTATGTTTACTGTCTACATCTGCTGACACTGCACCCTGTAGAAAGTTCAACCGCGTCAAGCAAATCCTTGATTTAGACTGGTGTGACTTCTCTCTTTTATTTTTTGACAACAGTGCTTAATAGTACGAAATACCCATGCGTAAAAAAACAATAGTGACAATATGGGTGAAGTGTGTGCACAAGTAGTACACTTTAAAAGTAACAGATAGAGGTGGGTCAAAACTAAATGATGACATACATATGATAGCCGTAGAACATACATGGCACACAAAATAGATACAAGGCTTCTGAAATATGAGCACATGGCTGGCTGGGAAGTGCAGGTAATCCTGTAGGAAACCACCATATGTGGTCCTATGAAAATAACAAACGATTGAAAACAAACAGGTAAGTCGTCTACCTCCCGCCAGGCACTGTTCATGATCTTCCTCGAACCACCAGCAACCACCGGCCAAGACCTCTACCTCCTCCGCCCCGCCCTCCCCTTGACTTCACCCCACCGCCGTGCTTAGCACAGCCCCGACCATCTCTTTAAGCTCGGTCGACCTCCAGATCGGGCACTAGTAGATGTTGGGACCACACACCCCTAATATAGACACTAAGGCGCTGCTTCCCAGGTGAACAGGCGGACTAGCGCCTCCGCGGGTAATGGTTCCTTTAGTTGGGAATCAACTGACCCTGAATTGAAATCTAGGCAGGCGACGAACCTCTAGCTAAGGTGAAATAGTAAAGGGGGAAACCTTGTGCATCACGAGTTACTAGGAACATCTACTATTAGGAAGATGGTGCAGTAAGAAGCACTCAACTAGTTTCTTCCATGGGATGAATACTGTGCGAACAAACAAATAAGATTTGCACAAATAATGGAAGAGGGGTACGAGTTTCGGCTGGCAGTGTTGTGTCCTTCTTTTTTTGCACCGATATTCTTGTGTTTCTCCGAGACTTGATGTTGTGGAGGACGATCGAGGTTTGGACGATCCCATGGACATTGGGTGTGTTGCAGTGGCCGTCTGTCGGCAGAGGGGAAGCAGATCCAAGGCTGCTAACGATAGCATAGTGGGAACATCTCTGATGCGGTGGACGGTTGTGACATTGGAGCGGCAACAGTGAGGCGTGGTTGAAGTGGCTTGGGTATGGCGCACATCTGTGTCTTGGAGGAAGCTCTGCCTCGGCTTCAAGTCTAAGTATGGAGGGCATTGTGATTGCGGTCGCAGTGCACGACGACGTCGGGGTATCGGCTCCAGCATGATGGAGGAGGACGATGGTTGATCGGTGTTATGGGTTGGCGGACGGAGGAGGCTGGGGTTTCATAGCTGGTGGAGAGAGAGTTTTGGCGCCCATGGAGTATGATGGGGAATTGGATGGGGGGAGCTAAGGGAAACCATGTGTCGGTCTGGGACATGCTTGTTTGAAATTTGGGGAGGTTGCAAACTTTGCGCCCCTTTAAAATTTCGGACATGTTGCGGGTCAGGGATAGGACGGTAATCTCAGGTGTCCCAAATAGTGGGTGGGAGCGATTTTGGCTGAGCGCATGGGTGTTTAGGCGCCCATGTTGTATGTATGTTTTTCGGAGGCGTTGTGTGGCGTATCGATGAAGTTACAACCTACCCCAGTTTGCACCTGTGGATGTCGGGCCGATAGACCTGACGGGTTAGAGTTAGAACAATAATTTCCTTCTAGCATACATTGGTCTCACGTGGTTTCAGGCGAGGAGAGACTCTTTTGGCACTTTGTTCAAAATTTGGGAGCAGAATCATTCATGTTTACTTCACTCTTTAATTGAACTTTTAGGATGCTCCCAAATAGACCTCATTATATTTGACCCGGTATGTTTAAAAACCTCATTAAATTATGCGCTTCTTTTAAAATTTTGTCTCTCATGAAAGTCCTATAACTACAATTGTTTTGGAATGGAAGAGGTAAATTTGAATCTATTTTGTACACGAGTATATAATATTATGTTCAAAAGTAAAGCAAAGATTGATGCCCCCCTTTAGGTATGATTTACAAATGCCATGATTAATAATGTTAAATAATACCACACACATGCTCCAGTTCAAAAGAATATGGATGTTTGTTAGACCAATGTTCGTTCATACACAACGGATATTTTAATAAAATTTATATTTTTATTTAATGTGTACAACAGTCTTTCTACATGTAGATGCACTGTCCCTTGGCCCCTGCTCACACACGCGCTACCTGTCTCTCTCACGCATATGCGCACACACTATATATATATATCCATCGGCCTTCTCTCCCACACATGCTCACACTCTCTCCTAAGGTGTCTCTCGCACGCATGCTCTCTATATATCCCCCCTTCACTCTCTCTTACAACTATCTACGACTCTATCAACTAATCTCTGTCAGAAACACTCTTTCTCTCACACGCATACGCATGCACAATCTCCAACAACCATCTCTATGTACATGTACCTGTCGTGTGTGTCTCCCGCGTGCACACTCTCTTTAGGCCTCTCTCGCATGCATTGTCTTCCCCTCTCTTACTAGTTGATAGATATGATTCCAGCAGAGCATTCAGTAGGGTATCCCATACGGTTAGGTTTTGGATGGTAGTACGTAGCAAGGATTTAACCAAGTTTGGTCCCTTGCGCAAGGAAAACCCTACTCCTGGTTGTGTCTGTTTGTGATTAGGGTGTGTACAGAGTACACATGAATACGAATGGATTACATGTATACTATCGATGAACTAGGCCCCGACTTGCATAGCATACCTGGGGCCTAGGGTTACATAACCTATATAGCCGGCTTTGTTAGTGGAGATAGAGTCCTTCACGGCTCTGGTATCTTCTTCTTATATGTCAAGTCCTCCATGGGTCTTCGTATAACATGTCATAGGCTGGCCAATGTGGCGCAGGACGGAACCAACCCCAGGGTCCACCTAACTACAAAAATGACATGCCCACTGGACCTCACACACCCTCTACAACACTGGGGCCTCTATCTTCTCACACCCAGACATACCAACACACACTATATTTACTCATGATTCTCTTCCCTTCTTCCTTGCATACTCTCTCTCTCTCTCTCTTGTCTCCCATGCTCTCTCTCTCTCTCATCACTGTTACTTGTGATCTGCATTGGTTTTTCCCCGAAGAGAGGATGTTGCAGTACAGTAGAGATTAGTATTTCCCTCAGTTAAGAACCAAGGTTATCAATCCAGTAGGGGAACCAGCCAATAACTTGTTAGCAGCACCTACACACGAAATAACAACTTCTTGCACCCAACGCAGCCAAGTGGTTGTCAATCGGTTGGCGGTCAATTGCAAGGATTAAATCTGATAGAGATAAATAGATAGATTAAAAAAATGGACGATAAATAAATTGCAGAAAAGTATTTTTGGATTTCAAATATATGATAAAAGTAGACCCGGGGGCCATAGTTTTCACTAGAGGCTTCTCTCAAGAAAATAGCATACGGTTGGTAAACAAATTACTGTTGGGCAATTGATAGAAAAACAAACAATCATGACGATATCCAAGGCAATGATCATGTATATAGGCATCACATCCGAGACAAGTAGGCCAAAACGATTATGCATCTACTACTATTACTCCACACACTGACCGCTATCTAGCATGCATAGATGTAGACAAAGAACGGAGTAACGCCTTAAGCAAGATGACATGATGTAGACAAAGTAAACTCAGGCATGAATAAACACCATCTTTTTACCCTTAATAGAAATGATACATATGTGGCATGTCCCCTTCTGTCACTGGGATTGAGCACCGCAAGATCAAACCCATTACAAAGAACCTCTCCCATTGCAAGGCAAATCAATCTAGTTGGCCAAACTAACTCAATAGAGTGGAGAGAAATATGAAGCTATAATAATCATGCATAAAAGAGTTCAGAGATAACTCAAATAATATTAATGGATAATCTGATCATAAAATCACAATTCATTGAATCCCAACAAACACACCACAAAAAGTGATTACATCAAATAGAACTCCAAGAACATCAAGCAGAACATTGTATTGAAGATCAAATAGAGAGAAGAGGCCATCTAGCTACTAACTATGGACCTGTAGGTCTGTGATAAACTACTCACCCGTCATTGTAAGGGCAGCAAGGTTGATGCGGAGCCCCTTTGTCGGGGATATACCCCGCGGTATGACCCGGCCGGAGTTATAACCCGGCTGGGACTTGGTAAACCGGTGGATGGTAAACCGGCAGAGAGTTAAGACAGACAGTTAAGACATTTGATAAACCTGCAGACAATCATAAATCGGCAGACAATCATAAACCGGTAGACAATCATAACCCGACAGACAATCATAAAGCGGCAGACAATCATAACCCGACAGACAGTCATAACCTGACAGACAATCATAACCCGACAGACAGTCATAACCCGGCAGATGTTAAGTCAGATCATAACCTGGCGGACAGAGTCGCCTGGGGTTAAATAGCCCAAGATGTTAAGAAGCCCATGAAGAGAAGTCAGAATAGTTTAAGTCTTAGTCTGAGATAGACTCTACATGTAACCCGCCCCTTCAACTTATATAAGGAGGGGAAGGGCATCCCAAGAGGGGGGGGGGGGAAGAACCTTAAGGGTTAGACACAACTAGGAGGGCCGGTTTACGACGACCCCCTCATGATCATAATGAGACCTAGCCACAAACAACATGTAGGGTTGTTACCGGATGATATTTCCCGGGGCCCGAAGCTGTCTAAATCCTTGTCTTGTGTGTTGATTGCCTCACGTCTCTCGATTCCGCTCAACCCCTCTCAAGCTACCACATAGATGCGTTGGCCTCACGACTAAGTCCTCACACTAAAACATCTGCCGTTACAATTCCACGACAGTTGGCGCCCACCGTGGGGCTCCCACACGGTGGTGTTGAGTTTTTGGAGGGATCACTTTTCAGGGATCGAGAAGCTCGTGATTGGTCAGATGAGGAAAAGATGGTTTAATGGTCAAAATCATGATTAACTTTGGAATTTACAGCACGAGGTGTTTTGAAACCAAGAGGTTAGGGCCGTCGTATGCGCCGCTAGACGTGATGAGGTGATCCGCCGAAACCGATTCTACGTTGAGTCCGAAGTTGACAAGGAGTTGATCTGCTGTATGGTCGGATTTGCCGAGTTCCCCTTCCGCTGGCTCAAGTCTCAAGAAGGCCACCTGATTTTCAATGAACCCGAACAGCTACTGCTCCCGAGATATTACAAGGTCCGTCTAATCTGCTGACCACAGGTTCTGCAGAGATCAAAAGAGATTAAAATAGCATCGGACGCGCTGGCACAAACCATCGACTATATGCTACTGCCATGATGGATGGTCCAAGTATTGTTTTTTTACCACAAGTTGCTGTTATATGCTACAAGTGCAGCTACAAGTCTACGACCTGGAAACGGATAAGACAGTAAACCTGACTCCTTCACCGTCCACCCCTTGAGGCCTGCGATCCCGCCGTCGTCGCCGGTGGTTCTTTGGCCGCCCCGTCCACTGGCTGGCTCTGCTTTGAACAAACCGCCACGGTTGACTTACTTTGCGCCACCTCGGCCGCGCGCCGACTGGCTGCCGTCGCCTTGCTTCAAGCCCGCTAGGCGCCCCTCGGCTACCTCCAAACCGCCTCCTGCAACGAACCAGCCTCCGGCCTGGTGGTTTCAATCTGCCATCGCGGCCTTGGGCCGGTGCTGCCGAGTTGCCACGACCGCGCTGAGAGCCGCCCCGCGCCCGGTGCCGGTTCACCACACGACCAACCATCGTTGAATCGACACCCCCAAGCCACTATCTCCGTAGCCTGCCGTGGCCCCGCTGTACTGGTCAAGTCGCCAACATGGTTGGCCGGTTTCTGACTTCAAGCCAATCGCCGCTTTGTCACAGTTGTTGTCGCGGCCAGACCAAATTGCCAACAGCTATCGACTGCATCTGCAGCTATAGCAAGTCGCCACTGCCATGGTTGTGTTGCTACCTTTGCCGCCTCGCTGCCGGGGCGTGTCCCCGAGCCATTGCTGTCGCACCCCGAGTCGCCGCATTTGTCTTCAAACCGCCACTGCGGCGTAAACCGCCTTGCCGCTCCCCCATGAGTCGCCCCATTTTAGCGCCCCTCTGTGTCGCCATGGCCAACCTGCCATAGCCATGATCCTTGCCTCCATTGCCGAGTGCCCGCACCTCTGCTCTAAACCGCCACTGCATTGAAGCGCACTGAGCGCCGCTTCATGGCGCATCATGCTGTGCTGAGCCGCGGAGCTGCTCAAAAGCCGTCGCCACAACAAATCACCGGAGTACAGCCGCGACCAAGTCGCCGTGCTCACCTCTACCTCAGCTCTGCCTGCTGACTCGCCGAGCCACTTCTCCGTGGCCGAACGCCCCGCCCGCCGGTGGCTATAGTCGTGCCCCTTGGTCGTGCCTCGCCTTCTCTTCATTGTCGTGCACCGCTCCGAGTCACCGACCCTGCGTCTTGCCACTGAGCTCGCACACCTGCTCCGAGCTTGCAAGTTGACCCGGCCGTCGTGTGGATCATCCAATGACCACGACCCGGAGGATGAATCCGGTATGCCTCCGTTTCCTGTCGACATCAACAGCTCCTTCGTGAGGACACCCCCGCTCGGCGCCTTCGCCCGCCCGCACTGGCTCTGCGTCCGCACGCTCGCTAGCGCCGGCCGCGCCTTCTTCCGGGTGAGTCATCGCAGCATGAGCCGCCGTGCTTCAAAGCACTGTTGGCCTCCTTGAGACGCCGGAACATGCTAAACTACAGCCAGTGCGCCTCTGGGTCGCCTCTTCCGCCAAATATTCTCCCAAGATGCCGGTTTACCCCAGCTTCAACAGGCTCTACCTCATCCTCACCAAGTTGCCGGTTTACTCCCAAGCCGTCTGCGCCATTTGCATCCACTCCTAAGACGCTCGTGCCGTCGTTCACTTCTGCAATGGTTTGTTTCAGAGCCACAAATAGCCACCGTCCGAATCATGCTCGAGGGCGGACTGCTGTTTTCAAATCACCGTCCACATGGTCCTGCATCGCTTGATCTCGCCAGGATGCTGCAAGCGCCCGTTTCTACCCCCGACGGACGCGCAACTGTTTCGAGCGCCCCCGCGCCGGCTAACCTTTGATCTTTGCCACCATGGCGTTGAGCCGCCACTGCTGTTGCCCGTGAGCTGCTCGTCACCAGTGTGACGCGCCTCTGCCGAGGTTGGCCCTTCAAGTCGCTGCCTCCGCTTGTTTCCACCAGTGCCTAGCTCCAAGTCGCTCCTGCTCTGTTGTAAGCCGCCTTTTGCGGCCGTAACCCATCATGTTGAGTCCTAGCGCGGCTTCAAAACATCTGCAGTGAGCTTTCCTACATTGCTGAGTCGCCGCCTTGGCCTTGCTCTGTTCCCGCCGAGCCACCATGCCTTTGAACCGCCGCCCTCGTCTGCTAAAGCTAGCATGGTCTGCCGAGGCGGATGCAACCAAGTATTACTCCATCTGACATCAGAAAGGTGCAGTACAATGACTAGTAAACAAAAACCGAGAAGGAAAAAGGAAACTCTCTTTGATGGGCTGCGTGTGCACTGTTTTGGACTTGCTAAAAAAAGGGGGAGCGTGTGAAGACCTCAATCATGTTGGGCGCTCAAAGACAAGAGAGCTAGTACTGTCACAGGGGTCCGTCCGCTCGTGACGGTTAGGGTTGGGGTGTCCCACGATTGTGAGGCGATCCCCACTGGTCTGTCCCACGCGCCGCCGCCGTCTAGGTTTCGCTCTCTGGTCGTCAACCTCTTCCCGATCTAGATCCCCTCCTGAGATCTCGCGAGGCGCTGGGGTCAGCCACGTCGATCCATCGCTTTCCCTGGTTTTCTCCCACTTGGGCTCTGGATGATTACAAGTTTAAGAAGGTGCCGATTTGGGTGCAGATCTTCAACGTACCACTTGGGCTCATGTGCAAAGTCCTTGCTGAAGACATTGGTGAACTAATAGGAGATGTGGTGGAAGTGGACACGGGGGAGGATGGCACGGCACTGGGGCGATGCCTCCGGGTTAAGGTGCGCATTGAAGTAGCAGAGCCACTTATGAGGGGCCTATTTCTAGATGATGAGGAGGATAAAGATGGTGATGCCATTGTGAGAGATAAAGAGAAAAGGAAAGAGGAAGAGGCAAAGAATTGGATTTACTTCCACTATGAATTGTTATCGGACTTTTGCTATACGTGTGGAAGACTAGGTCACACTGATCGCGAGTGCAAAATTAAGTTAAAAAGAGGGGAAACTGCAGAGTACGGAAGGTGGCTGCGATATTTGCCAGAGAATATATCAGGCTTTGAAGACAGGAGAAGAGGAGGGCCACCGTATGGAGGCAGCTCGTCAAGGGGGAGGATAGGTTGGACGAACAGCGGAGGAAGGTCAGGGAGTGATGCACCGTCATGGAAGAAGTCATCGGACACTTCGGAAAAGGGACGCCAAAGAGATACTAAGGCAGATGGGGAGGAGGTCACGAGCCCGCTAAAATTGATCTCTAATCCAAAAGGGGCGGAGAGGAGGGATGGCACTAGTACGGGTAAAAAGAAACTTGACCTTCAGGACGATGGCGGACATGACATACGAGGAGATGGGAGCACCATAGACGGAGGAGTTCAGAAGGGAGAGGGAGACGAGGTTTTGGAGCATAAGAAAAAGATGGATGTGAAGGAAGGAAGGAAGGAGGAGCTGATAGAGAAAGAAGATGATGAAAGGGGGCACGACAAGAAGGGAGAGAAGGCAGGGATGGAAGATGCAGGGAAGGCTAAAGGGAAGAATGGGAAGGGGTTTAAAAGGCAGCAGTGAAAGAATGTAGGTGACAGGATAGCATTGGGGGTGATTGTGGGAGGGAAGAGGAGGGATGGACCGTCTGACGAAGACATGGAAGAGGGCGAGTCACCAAAAAAGAGAAGAACACAGGAGAAGAGTGTAGACCAGAATAAGATCGCGGGGCTGTCGGAACAGCTCTGCGCGAAGCAATGAGGATAATCGCTTGGAATTGTCGGGGGTTGCGGAACGGCCCGGCAATTAGTGGTCTTCTGGATCTCCAGAAGAAGGAGGACCCCGTTGTTCTATTTTTGTCTGAGACGAAGATGGAGAGGAGTAGACTAGAATGGCTTCGGTGGAAGATGGGGATGACCAATATGTTTGTCAAAAACTGTGAGGGGCAGAGTGGGGGACTAGCAATGTTCTGGAAGAGTGAAGTACAACTGAGAATAATGTCGTTTGTCTCAAAATACCACATTGACACAGAGATCACGGAGGATGATGGATTTGTTTGGAGGTTTACCGGCGTCTATGGCGAACCAAAAAGTGACGAAAAGGAGAAAACATGGAAGCTGCTAAGAAATCTGAAACACCAGAACAACAAGCCGTGGTTGTGTGCGGGCGATTTTAATGAAATCCTACACTCTTGGGAGAAGGAAGGAGGTGTGCCGAGGGGTCAAAGCTGTATGGATAGATCCAAGGCAGCCTTGGAAGTGTGTGAACTTGGTGATCTGGGATATGTGGGGGACACATTTACATGGAGAAATCATAGTCACACAGCAGCCAATTATATAAAGGAAAGATTGGACAGAGCGGTGGCGACTCAACCTTGGTGTGATCGATTCCCAGCCTTTCGGGCGACGAATGGGGATCGGCGCCACTCGTGTCGGAGTATTGGGCCACGGGTAGGCTAACCCGAGTCCCAGGACCTTTCAAGACATCGGGGCAGGCCGCGCCCCTCAAGCCGAGTCCTAGGAGCGACTCCAAGACAAGCCGAGTCCTAGATGGCGACTCCGAGATAAGCCGACCCCGAGCTCGCGACCTCCAGAGAGGCCGACTATGGAGAGTCGGCCCATGACTCCTCCCTCATCCCGAAGTACGATGCGGGGTACGGTCACGGCATGGCCATTCCCCCCTGCTTACGAAGGGCCGGCATGGCTACAGTAAGCCGTATCACTGGAAGATCTCCGGCGAGGTGCGGCACTGTTGCCATGCCTGCCCTGACCTCAGCCATAGTACGCCACACACTGTGCCCACGACGCCGGCCTGTACGGCCCGAAGACGGCGGGGCCGCCTGTCAGTGGGTGGGCCGAAGGCGGCCTGGGCGCCCCGAAGATGGACCTGTGGGAGTCGGCCTCCTTGGAGTCGGCCGACTCCTCCCAGGGCCCCACGAGTCATTAACCAGATAGGATAGGGAATGGCGACAGTGATTGCCCAATAGACGGCGGCACTGTTGTCACGACCCAGTGACCGAGCCCGCATCAACAGGAGTGCCGCTACAGTATCAAGCCTGTCTGGGGGACCCGCCAGTCGGCGGGCCCCAGAAGCCGGCGGGGAAGACAGCGGCCTGAGAGACAGACGGCTGGGACCCGCGCCCAGCCGGATTACTATTGTACCCCCGGGGGGTAGGCCTATATAAACCCCCCGGGGCACCCATGCAAAGGGTTCGGACCTAGAGAGAGATAGACCAGATAGCACCGGGAGGAGAGAGCTAGCCTTGCCCTCTCCTGCCTCTTGAAACAGCTCCAGGAGCACCATTGTAGTCACTTTGCCTTAGTGATCATGCGGAGACCCCGCAGAGCAGCAGTAGGGGTGTTATCTCCTAGGAGAGCCCTGAAGCTGGGTATGTTCCGCCGGCGTGCATGTCTTCGCCTCATCTCGCTTCCAGGCACCGGCGATGTTCTACTCGCTCCCACCATGATAAGCCATCCTTTGGCACATGTCGTATCCAACCCTCGACATTTGGCGCCCACCGTGGGGCGAGGTGCACCGTCATCCGGAGATCTGCTCTGGACGGGAACCCTGTTCCTCCCCGGCGAGCACACCAGCCAGGCACGCCGGATGGCATCTGTGCCGACGCGCTGCACGGTGCTGAGATCGCCTGTGCGGCCAGCTGCCTCGCCGATCTTATCGGAGAGGTTCGCCTCTCCGATGAGCTTGCGTCCGATGCAGGCATGAATGTCCCCGAGAGCCTCCTCATGGGCCTCCTCGACCAACTCCACGTCGCCGGCGAGCCTGCCGCGGACCTGGAGTCCATAGGATCCACCGACCCGATGCTGGTCGACTCCGACACCGCGTCGCTCGACGCGTTCCCCACCAACGTGGTGGTCTACGACGAGCCGCTCCCTTACGCGGGGAGCAGTGGAAGCACCGTCACTAAGGTCCTCGTCCTCGACCACGGCGAGCGCTCCAGCGAAGGAGCGCACGACCCGCTTGACGCGGCCCTGCGAGGCCTTGCAGCGCCGATTCCGGAAGACGCCAACGCCGAGACGCTGGAGGCGCTCCGCCTTCAGCTTGTCGAGGGCGCAAAGAAGCTGGCAAGCATGAGGCGCTTGTCAGAAGCTTACCAACGCGAGATGGATCGCGCCGTAGGTGGCTCGCCGGCTCCGACCGGGCCTAGCCGCCTAGGCGCGGTCCGACAGCGCGGCGCGGCAATCGCCAACCTCTTCGGGGCTGATCGCCCTGTGTATGCCACACCCGCAGAGAATATCCGTGCCGCCCAGGCGGCGGTAGACGAGCTCGACAACTTCGAAGGCGAAGAGCGCCGCGTAATGACGGAGCGAGTTCAGCAGCTCCTCGACGCGGCTGCCGCGCAGAATGGAGCCGGCTGCCGCACCGAGGCGTCGCAGCACCAAAACAACGACCCACGGCCTCGCCGAGACCAAGGTGCGATGTCTCGGACGCCAACTGGCGGGGCCCGTGGGAAGAAGGATAAAGAGCCGGCTGTCAGCCATAGTCGGACTCACATCACCATCGAGCGCGACCAAGACGGCCGCCCCAAAGCGGTGGAACGGAGGGATGACTACCTGCCTCCCCCTCCTCGCAGAGAAAGGCGAGTCTCCCCGCCGCCCGTGGAACATCCGACTCTTGGCGACCGCCTTGGCCGCCGAGAGGGAGTCGGAGAGAACGACGCCCGCCACCGGATCGACCGACTCCACCGATCCCTGGTGCTGGAAGAAGAAGATGAGTTGGGTCCCACTGCTTTGGGCCCCGCATCCGAGATGAGCCCTTCCCCAAAGGGTTCACGCTCCCCCGAGACACGCCCAAATATACCGGCACTGTGAAGCCGGAAGATTGGCTGATCGACTACTCCACAGCCGTCAACATAGCGAACGGCAACAAGTGTGTTGCCGTAAGATACGTCCCACTCATGCTCCAAGGCTCGGCTCGGACGTGGTTGAACAGTCTGAATCCTCGCAGCATCAACAGCTGGGTCGACTTCACCGAGGCTTTCGTCCGCAACTTCACCAGCACATATAAGCGACCTCCCAAGCCACGCCAACTCTCCTTGTGCGTGCAAGGCCCTGACGAGTCTACTCGCGACTACCTCACGCGTTGGGGCGAACTCCGGAACTCCTACGAGGGCGTGCACGAGGTGCAGGCCATCGAGTACTTTACTGCCGGGTGCAGAGAAGGCACCTTCCTCAAGCACAAGCTCCTCTGCGACGAGCCGGAGACCCTCTATGAGCTGCTGATCACAGCAGACAAGTACGCCACGGCCGACTCCTCCATGAAGGCGGAGATTCGGGTCAACACAAGTGGGGAAGTCGTCCCTCAGGCTCCAAGAACTCCGGCTGGAGACACTAGTCGGCGGCAACAGCAGAATGACCAGAAGCGCAAAGCCCTGCAGCCGACTTCCAACAGTCGGCAAGTGGCAACAGCAGAAGACCAGCAGTTGGAGGGACCGCCTCCGGCGAAGCGACAGAAGGGCGGCAAGTCCAACTAGCTGCCGGCTTTCTCCTACGAGCAGACTCTAGACGGTCCCTGCAAGTTCCACAGCGGCGCGAAGCCGTCAAATCACACCACCAGGAAATGCCACTGGCTGACCAGAATCGCCAAGGGGGACGGCCTGCTCCCTCCCCCTCCTACTGGGCCGCCTCCTCCACAGCCGCCCCAGCAGCCGGCCGTCAGGCCAGTCGGCACGATACAAGACGAGTTCCCGGATGAGCACGGAGCCTATGTGGTGTTCACCAGTTTAGCGGATGACCGACGTAGCAGGCACCAACAGCAGCAAGAAGTGAATGCGGTTGCGACAAGTACTCCAGAGTTCATGCATTGGTCTAAAAGGCCTATCAGTTGGAGCAGAGCTGATCACCCAGAGGTGATGCCGAGTCCAGGCTCCTACGCTTTGGTCTTAGGCGCCACACTCGCCACTGATAGGCGGGCCGCTCGCTTCTCGCGAGTACTGATAGACGGAGGCAGCAGCATCAACATCCTGTACAAGGATACAATGGAGAAATTAGGAATCAAGCGAAGACAGCTTCAGAGCCGCCGGACTGTGTTTCATGGAATCGTCCCTGGCCTTTCCTGCTCACCAATCGGCAAGATCCTGATAGATGTTCTCTTTGCAGACAAGGATCATTTCCGCCGAGAGCCAATTTGGTTCGAGGTGGTGGACCTTGAAAGCCCATATCATGCGTTGCTTGGGCGACCCGCCTTGGCCAAGTTCATGGCGGTCCCCCACTACGCCTACCTCAAGATTAAGATGCCGAGTTCCAAGGGAATCCTAACCGTGTCCGGCGACTACAGGAAGTCGTCCGCTTGCGTGGCCGAAAGCAGTCGGCTGGCCGAGTCCCTGGTGATCGCGGCTGAGAAACGGCTTCTTGATCGGGTCGTGGCAATGGCCGGCAAGCAGCCCGAGTTATCGCCCGACCCCAAGGAGTCGGAAGCAAAAGGATCGTTCAAGCCGGCCAAGGAAACAAAGAAGATACCATTGGACCCGTAGCACCCGGAGAGATACGCTGTCATGGGCACAGGCCTTGACAGCAAATAGGAAGGTGAGCTCGTTGATTTCTTCTGTGAGAATCGCGACATCTTCGCATGGTCTCCCAAGGACATGCTTGGTGTCCCGACGGAATTCGCCGAGCACAAATTACACGTCCGGTCTGATATGAAGCCCGTCAGGCAGCCCTTGCGCCGCCTGTCACAAGAAAAAAGAAGAGTTGTTGGAGAAGAAATAGCCCGGCTCCTAGCAGCCGGCTTCATCATGGAAGTGTTTTTTCCAGAGTTGCTGGCAAACCCAGTACTAGTGCTGAAGAAGAACAAGCAGTGGCGGATGTGCATTGATTACACGAGCGTCAACAAAGCTTGCCCCAAGGACCCATTTGCTCTGCCGAGAATCGATCAGGTGATAGACTCCACAGCCGGATGCGAGCTGTTGAGTTTCCTAGACACATATTCAGGATATCACCAGATCAAGCTGAACCCGGCTGACAGACTGAAGACCGCCTTCATCACGCTGTTTGGAGCCTTCTGCTACCTGACCATGACGTTCGGCTTAAGAAACGCCGGCGCCACCTTTCAGCGTTGCATGCAGAAGTGCCTCCTGAAGCAACTTGGCAGAAATGCCCACGTCTATGTGGATGATGTAGTGGTGAAGACGGAGAAGCGTGGAACATTGCTAGAGGACCTCAAGGAAACATTTGAGAATCTGCGCCGATTCCAGATCAAGCTCAACCCAGAGAAGTGCGTTTTTGGAGTACCAGCTGGCCAGCTCCTCAGTTTCCTGGTCTCCGAACGCGGCATAGAGTGCAATCCTGTGAAGATCAAGGCCATTGAGAGGATGGAAGCACCCAGACGACTGTTAGATGTGCAGAAGTTCACCGGCTGTTTGGCATCCATCAGCCGATTCATTAGTCGGCTGGGCGAGAAGGCTCTCCCCTTGTATTAGCTCATGAAGAAGACGACCTTCTTTGAGTGGACTCCCAAGGAGGACGAGGCTTTTCTCCAACTAAAGAAGATGTTGACTACTCCCCCTGTGCTGGTGGCTCCGACTCCCAAAGAGCCCATGCTCCTATACATTGCCGCCACCAGCCGAGTAGTCAGCACAGTCATTGTAGTCGAGCGCAAGGAGGAAGGCAAGGCGCTGCCTGTCCAGAGACCGGTATATTACTTGAGCGAGGTACTGTGGGCCTCCAAGCAGAACTACACCCATTACCAGAAGATGTGCTACGGCGTGCATTTTGCCGCCAAGAAATTGAAGCCTTACTTCCAGGAGCATCCAATCACTGTGGTCTGCACAGCTCCACTGACCGAGATCATCGGAAGCCGAGATGCTTCTGGCCGAGTGGCCAAATGGTCCATCGACCTGGCCCCCTACACCATCTACTACGAGCCCCGCACCGCCATCAAGTCGCAAGCACTGGCCGACTTCATCGTCGACTGGCCCGAGACCCAGTATCTGCCGCCAGCGCTCGACTCCACCCATTGGCGGATGCACTTCGACGGCTCCAAGATGCGCACCGGCTTGGGAGCCGGCGTCGTCCTCACTTCCCCCAAGGGCGACAAGCTCAGATATGCGCTGCAGATCCACTTCGCCGCCTCCAACAACGTGGCCGAGTACGAGGTGCTCATCCACGGGCTCCGGCTTGCCAAAGAACTCGGCATTCGCCGGATCCTATGTTATGGCGACTCTGACTTGGTGGTCTAGCAATCATCTGGTGATTGGGACGCCAAGGACGCAAATACGGCGAGCTATCGTTTCCTCGTCCATCAACTCAGCGGGTACTACGAGGGGTGTGAGTTCCTCCACATTCCAAGGAACAACAATGACCAAGCAGACGCCTTGGCACGAATCGGCTCCACCCGCCAGGCAATACCATCTAGTGTCGCCCTCCGGCGCCTCCTCAAGACTTCTATCAAGCCGTCACCAGAATCAGATTCAATCTTTGTGCCGACTCCGCCTGAGGAAGACAGATCCGACTCCAAGAAACACACAGTCGAAGCCGGCCCGGGGACTTCAGAACCCGGCCCGGGGACTGCAGTGGCAAGATCAAAGACTCCAGAGCTCGGCCCGGGGACTGCTCCAGTCGGCCCCGGGACTTTGTCAAATCAGCAAGCGGCTGCGGACTCCAACCCGCCGCCTCCCAGCCCGGCCGCCCTTGTCCAAGTCGCACTAGTGGCAGCTGAAGAGATAGCAGCACATTCATGGGCCCAGCCCATCCTCAGGTTCTTAGTAAACAGAGAGCTGCCAACTGATGAAACCTTGGCTCGACAAGTGCAACGCCGAGCAGCAGCCTACACCATAGTCAACAGAGAGCTGGTCAGGTGCAGCGTTACCGGCGTCTTCCAACGCTGCGTCGAGGTAGAACAAGGCCAAGAAATCCTCACAGACATCCATGAAGGCGAGTGTGGTCACCACGCGGCCTCCAGGGCACTCGTCGCCAAATCCTTCCGGCACGGTTTCTTCTGGCCAACCGCCCTGGAAGAGGCCAAAGAGTTAGTCCAAAAGTGCAAGGGGTGCCAGATTTTCTGTTCCAAGCCACTTCAGCCAGCTTCCGCACTCAAGACTATCCCCATCGTCTGGCCCTTTGCAGTCTGGGGCCTGGACATGGTGGGACCATTCAAGACGGCACGAGGTGGCTTGACTCACCTACTTGTCGCAGTGGACAAGTTCATCAAGTGGGTGGAGGTGAAACCCATCAAGAAGTTGAATGGTCCGACTCCAGTGACCTTCATCGCTGACATCACAACTCGGTACGGCATCCCACACAGCTTCATCACCGACAATGGCACGAATTTTGCCAAAGGCACCTTGGCCCGTTTCTGCGCGACACAGGGCATCCGACTGGACTTAGCGTCCGTTGCCCATCCGTAGTCAAACGGCCAGGTGGAGCGAGCGAATGGCCTCATCTTATCCGGCATCAAGCCTCGACTCGTCGTACCACTGGAGAGATCTGCCGGCTGTTGGCTTGAGGAGCTGCCAGCCGTCCTCTGGAGTCTGCGCACGACTCCAAACAAGTCAACTGGCTTCACACCCTTCTTCCTCGTCTATGGTGCCGAGGCCGTCATCCCAACGGACATAGAGTTCGACTCCCCGCGAGTCACCATGTACACCGAGGAAGAAGCAGAAGAAGAACGTCAAGACGGTGTCGATCTGCTGGAAGAGGGCCGGCTGTTGGCACTCAGCCGGTCCAGCATCTACCAGCAGAGTCTGCGTTGATACTACAACAGGAAGGTCAGGACAAAATCTTTCCAAGAAGGCGACCTTGTGCTCCGACTGATCCAGCGAACAGCCGGCCAGCACAAGCTGTCGGCACCTTGGGAAGGCCCCTTTATCATCAGCAAGGTGCTAGGGAACGACGCCTACTACCTGATCGACGCTTAGAAGCCCCGAGCGCGCAAAAGGAACGACTCCGGCAAAGAGATAGAGCGCCCGTGGAATGCAAATCTTCTTCGAAGATTTTACAATTGATGCACTATGTATCACACTACCCCTTTGTATTAAAGTACTATGACTTTGGGCCCCCCGAGACGAGCTCGGGGACTGCCCTTTTTGTTATCTGTATGATAAGAATTATGCCTTCGAGTACATTACTTTCATTACAAGCCGCTTGGCACCGGGCCAGACTAGTCGGCCCGGGGACTCGCCGCCTTGCGCTATGAGGAGCTTCCCGCAGTCAGACAAGTAGTGCGCGGTGCCCAATCGGCCTCCTGGCAAAGCCGCAGCTCGCAGAACGACTGTAAGGCAGGCAGGAGTGAGGAAGAACGGGCGCCCACACAAAAAATGGCTAAGGACCTAAAGCACGAACATAGCGTAAGACGGCCTCCAGCATTTCTGAAGCAGAAAGCCGACTCATGAGTAGTCGGCTCGCCGTCTTTATTAACCTCTATCAAGGACGGCCGACTCTTGGGTAGTCAGCCTATCGCTTTCTATCCGACTTGCTAAAGAAACTCTAAACGGCCAAGTACTTGCCTTCCCGAAGTAGCCAAGCACTTGACCCAGTGACAGTTTGCAGAGCGGCTGTCCGACTGGCAAGGTAGCGACTAAAGGAAGGCGGCAAAGGGAAAAGCCTAAAGAGCAGTAAGCAAGGAAAGACGGAAATTGGGTAAATATTTACATAGGCCCTTGGCCGAATCTTCGAATAGAAGTTCAAGATACACCCCGCGGGTGGAATTGTTTGAATCAAACAAAGTTTTCAAAAGATTACTAAGACAGACAAGCAGAGGCAAAAAAAGCAGCCTAGGAGGCGGCATCTGGGATCGGAGGATCGGAGGAGACGGCGGTGTCAGGCGCCGGGGCAGTCGGCCGGGCGGTCTCGGTTTGATCGCCTCCGGCGGCAGTCGCCTTCTCTCGACGCGGCTTGTTGCTGGAGGCGCGGTCGAGCTGAGGCTGGCTGCCTGCTCCGTCTTCTGGAACCTCCACCTCGCCTTCGGCCTCTGCCTCGTCCTCCTCCTCGGTGCTGGAGTCGATCACCTCCGCCGAGTCCTCGCCATACTCCGGGTTCTTCCCGAACCACTCTGGTGGCACTTCCTCGCCGCCTTCAGCCCGCTCGGGCACGAAGACACTGGTGTCTGTGTACTCGGCGATGGCCGCCACACGCTCGATAAGGGCACCCTCCACGGCCTCCAGCTCGGCCTGGGCTTCTGACCGGAACGCGGCTAGACGGTCCAGGTCCAGCCCTGGATACCACGCATTGACAAACTCCAAGGCCCGGCGCGCTCCGGCCTGGGCTGAGGAGCCCTTCCAAGCTTCAAGACGGCCGGCGGTGACTTCCAGCCAGTCGGCGGTCCGACTGGCGGTGTGCAGAGCTGGCATGTCTGGCCACAAAGCGCCAACTGCCTGGGCGCCGACACGCTGAAGCCGGCGCATCTGCCGGTGGGCCGGACGAAGACGGGCTTCAATGCTCAGGAGCTGCTCATCGACGGTTCGGGGGGCATTAGCGGCGATCTCCTCACTGCTTGCCCTTCGCGCCTCATGAGCATCCTCGATGGCCAGAGGGACAGCCTGCGAGTGACCAGGGAAGAAGTCTGCGAAGACAAAAAAGAAGCAAGTCGAAAAATCAGAAGTCGGCCTGACACATAGTCGGAGGCCCGAAGAAACGAAAGAAACTTACCATCAACAATATGCTCGATCTCGTGGAAGCCGGAGGTTAGCATTGCCTCCCTGTCAGTCCAGGAGGAGCGCTCACTCTCAAACTCGGCCAGGAGAGCGGCCTCCTTCTTCTCGGCCTCGTCCTGCGCCTTCTGGAGCAGCTCCTTCTGCTCGGCCAGCTGCGCCGCCAGCAGGTCGCACTCCGTGGCAAGCTTGCCACACTCCTCCTCCTTGGCACGCCGGGCGGTATTGGCCTCGCCCAACTGCTCCTGAAGAACGGCGTTGGCTCCTGAAGAACAAAAGAAGGGACAAACAAGTCGTCAGCAAAGAAGATCACCGGGAAGATCCGGCCCGACTGCTCAGCAGTCGGCCCGAATCTCGGGGACTACAGCCCGCGGGTGCGCCACCGCGCCCCCGCGAAGAAGAAGAACTTACTCCGGCTTTCCAACAAGTCGGCAGCCCGCTTGCTCAACTCCTCAACATTGCGGTTGGAGGCAGTGGCGCGGAGGTTGTGATACTCCTGCAATAAGTCATTGAAGACAAAGTTAGTATTTGGAGCTCGCCAGAGGGAGTTCCGAACCGCCTGCTCAGCAGCCGACCTGGAGCTCGGGGACTACACCCAGTGGGTGCGCTGGCGCGCCCCCACAAAGAATCAAAAAGAAGAAGGAAATGTACTCGGATGGCCGTCCGCGCTGCCAGATGCGCCCTGGTGCAAGTTTGAAGGGCGTCGCCTTCAGCGCGCAGCTTCGCCTGAACGTCCAGAAGCGCTTGATTCAGCAGCCCGGTGCCGCCTTGGCGCACCCACCCAGTGGGCGCGGCGCTTGTGGCCTCGGCGTCTAAGGTTGCCGAGCTGGCGGCGCCGGTCTCCCGAGGTCACGGCGCCGAGGTCGCCCTCTCAAGACGGCGGCGCACCGGCGAGGCGACTTGGAGAAGCAGCCATGCCTCGGCCTCGTCCGCGACCGGCGGCTCCGACGGATCCACCGGCTGTTTGCCGTGCGGTCTCCAAGACGGCGGTGGAGGCGGCCCGAGAGTGTCCGACATGGAAGCCTCACCGCTCTCCTTCTCCACGATGGGGTTCTCGGTGCCGGCCTCCCCGGTCTGCCCCGTGAACTCCGGAGGTGGCGGTGCAGATGACAGTGGGGTACGAGCATTGCCGATCTGCAACGCGCGGCCTCCTCGGTACGCCATCTCGCCGCAAGGGCGGCTTCGGCATCCTCCAGCTTCTTCTGAGCGGAGGCGGCCGCCCTGTCGGCCACTGCCTTCTCCAAATGTTCGGCCTCCTCCTCCTCGCGCTTCTTCCGCGCATTTCGCTCCGTCGCCTCCTGGAGGTCGGCTGCGGGGTCGGCCCACCGAGTACTGGCGGACGTCTCTGCCGACCCCATGACGGAGGGGACGGCGACTCTCTCAAGGGAAAGAGGGGCCCTGAAGAAGAATGGAGGGAGTATAAAACAGGACTCGGACAAGATTCAACGAAGGAAAATAAAAAAGTGTAAAGACTTACGCAGAGACTAGCGGCGGCCTTCTCACTTCCTTTCGGAAGAGGTTGGCCTTCGCGGCCGCCTCCTCCCGTCTGGTCGCAGCGGCCGCCCCGTTGAACTTCTTCAATTTGCCGCCGGGCGCACTCGGCCCGGCGTGACGCCTTTTTGCACCGCCTTGGCCGGCCAGGCCGGCGGAGGAGCCGGCGCCTGGCGAGCCAACCCTCGGCTGGTGGCGTGGAGCGACTTCCCCCTCGACGTCATCGTCAGGCCAGTCGGCGAAGGTGGCCGAGGGCCTGAAGCCGCCTTCTGCTCCTTCTCCCCCGCCTTCGGCGTCGGCTTCCATCGCCACCGCCCCCAAGTCGGGGTCGTCGAGGTCGCTCTCCGCACGATCGGGAACATACTCACGGGGCTGTCTCGTGGCACCGGCTGCAGGCTGCATAAGGGGATTCTAGCTCAGAAGAAACCGACAAAGAAGAAAAAACAATAGAGGGACGCGACTTACCATTGGTGGGGGGTTGTCGCGCGAGTACGGCTCCTTGCCGAACTGCCAGTCCTCCCCGAACTCGCAGTTCGCGATATAATTCACCATGTTTGCCACCTCCGCGTGGGGCATCTCCTTGGTGCACATCCGACTCGGGTCTCGGAGGTCCCTCATCTGACAGATTAGGTGAGGCCGACCTTGGAGCGGGAGAACTCAGCGCGCCACGAAGGCGGCCAGCAGGTCGGCCCTGACGAGACCCTCCGACTGCGTCAAGACCCAGAGTCGTGCTACGGCAGCGGCTCCGGCGGGAGTCAGCGTCTTGACTCAGTGAGACCAGATGGGGAGCCTCCCAGTTAGGGGGGCGGCGTTGTAAGGTGGCAGGTTGACCCAGTCACCGTCGGAGGCGAGGTTCTTCACGTAGAAGTATGAGCGCTGCCACATCTTCACCGACTTGATCAGCGTGATGGGAGGAAAGGGGTTGTCGGCCGTCGAGCGCCACATCGCGATGAAGGCGCCGCACTGAGCCGGCATGCCGGTGATGTGCGTGCCGAGCTTAGAAGAGAAGAATTCTCCCCACAGCTCGATGGTGGGGAGAACGCCGAGGAAACCTTCGCACAGAGTGGCGAAGGCGGAGAGCAACACCACCGTATTTGGAGTGAGGTGGTGCGGTTGAAGGCTGTGGAACTCCAAGAACGAGCGGAAGAAGCCGCTCGCCGGCAGCCCCAGGCCGCGCATGAGGTGCGAGCGGAAGATGACCCGCTCGCCCTCCTCCGGCGCCGGCCGGATCTCCCCCTCCGGCGCGGCGCGGGCGCGCACGAGGTCCGCACTGGGGAGACGGCGTGTCCGGTGGAGGAACTCGATGTGTTCCTCTTCTACCTCCGAGCCGTCCCATACGCCGGAGCGCACGACGGGAGCCGCGGCAGAGGAGGAGCTCATCGCCGCGGTGTGGAATGCTCTTGCTCAAATGCGGAGGCAGGAGGGACAGAAGACAAGATGAGGCAGGGGAGCGGGGAAGAAGGGCATGCGTGCTATGCCGCTCTGCTCCCCCCGCCTACATATAGCCCTATGGGCTGATAAGCCGAGGGGGCGGGCGTGGGATTAACTGCGCACGATGCCCCCACGCTGCCCCACGATTTACCCCACGAAGTTACTGCACGCAGTAACAACGTGGGAAAACCAACCATCCACGGCCGCAACGGATCCGTTCGTATGCCGAGGCACGGTAGTGGAGGGCCCCACCTGACGGCCCGTCCCATCGCGCGCGTGGGCAGGCAGACTGCCCTCTCCACGTGGCGCCGCGCGATAGGGCCGCCCTGACAGCTGCGGGGAAGCATATCAGGCACGCCGCCTGGTTTCCCGCCGTGACTTTCGAGCTGTGGCTCTTCAATAAACATCCGACTCTCGATAGTGGGCCCAAGGGAAGACGGCAGACGAGTTCCAGAGTTCGCTCCTAGAAGGTTGAAACTGTTGAAGCCCCACAATGCAGCGTCCGCAGGGCTTCACCAACTTCAGGGACTACTGTCGGAGTATTGGGCCACGGGTAGGCTAACCCGAGTCCCAGGACCTTTCAAGACATCGGGGCAGGCCGCGCCCCTTAAGCCGAGTCCCAGGAGTGACTCCAAGACAAGCCGAGTCCCAGATGGTGACTCCGAGATAAGCCGACTCCGAGCTCGCAACCTCCAGAGAGGCCGACTATGGAGAGTTGGCCCATGACTCCTCCCTCATCCCAAAGTACGATGCGGAGTACGGTCACGGCGTGGCCGTTCCCCCTGCTTACGAAGGGCCGGCATGGCTACAGTAAGCCGTATCACTAGAAGATCTCCGGGGAGGCGCGACACTGTTGCCATGCCTGCCCTGACCTCGGCCACAGTACGCCACGCACTGTGCCCATGATGCCGGCCTGTACGGCCCAAACACGGCGGGGCCGCCTGTCAATGGGTGGGCCGAAGGCGGCCTGGGCGCCCCGAAGACGGACCTGTGGGAGTCGGCCTCCTTGGAGTCGGCCGACTCCTTCCCGGGGCCCCACGAGTCATTAACCAGATAGGATGGGGAATGGCGACAGTGATCGCCCGATAGACAGCGACACTGTTGTCACGACCCAGCATCATTAGGAGTGCCGCTACAGTATCAAGCCTGTCCACGGGACCCGCCAGTCGGCGGGCTCCAGAAGCCGGCGGGGAAGACGGCGACCTGAGAGACAGACGGCTGGGACCCGCGCCCAGCCGGATTACTATTGTACCCCCGGGGGGTAGGCCTATATAAACCCCCCGGGGCACCCATGCAAAGGGTTCGGACCTAGAGAGAGATAGACCAGATAGCACCGGGAGGAGAGAGCTAGCCTTGCCCTCTCCTGTCTCTCGAAACAGCTCCAGGAGCACCATTGTAGTCACTTTGCCTTAGTGATCATGCGGAGACCCTGCAGAGCAGCAGTAGGGGTGTTATCTCCTAGGAGAGCCCTGAAGCTGGGTAAGTTCCGCCGGCGTGCATGTCTTCACCTCATCCCGTTTCCAGGCACCGGCGACTTTCTACTCGCTCCCACCATGATAAGCCATCCTTTGGCAAATGTCGTATCCAACCCCCGACAACTCGTATCACAGACCGGTCATTGTGGACACAACTGGTGCAGCGAGGGTAAGCCGTGGATCTGCCCAAAGCCTTACTCCAAGGTTTGAGGCAAGCTGGCTTGAAGAGGAGGGATGTAAAGAGATCGTGAGGGATACATGGCAGCTAGAAACACAAGGTACTGGGAATGAGGTGGCAGTGGCGGTCATGGGAGTGATGAAGGAATTGGTGGATTGGAGCAAAAATATTTTAGGAGACTTGGATAAGCGGATATGTTGGCTGAAAAAGGAGCTTGAGAGGTGCAGGAGAATGAATATAGGAGAGGAGCAAGTGCAACGTGAGCAAATGCTGCGGTTCAAGTTAAACCGTTTGGAAGTACAAAGGGAGACCTACTGGAAACAACGCGCTCACATTCACTGGATGAAGGCAGGAGACCGCAACACAAAATTTTTCCATGCCTCGGCTTCGGAAAGAAGAAGAAAGAACCATATTAAAAGATTAAAGAGGGAAGATGGGAGAGTTGTGGAGGATAGGGAGGAGTTGAAGAATGTTGTGACTAATTACTTTTAAACCTGTACCCCTCCCATGCAGGTACCCGTCTTGATGAGCTCCTGGGCCAAATTGAGCCACGAGTAACAACCCCAATGAACGAGATGTTGGGCAAGGAGTTCACTAGAGAAGAAATTTTTGAGGCCTTGCAAAGCATTGGTGACCTAAAAGCTCCAGGACCAGATGGCATGCCATCCATCTTCTACAAAAAATGTTGGGACATTGTTGGCAATAAAGTAGTTGCGGAGGTGTTGAATGTCCTTAATGGAGGGCCTATGCCAGAGGGCTGGAATGAGACTTGTGTGGTCCTTATCCCGAAGGTAAATAATCCAGAGAGCATGAAGGACCTTCGGCCAATCAGTCTTTGTAATGTGGTGTACAAGCTGGTGTCAAAGGTACTATCTAACCAGTTGAAACAGATCCTACCCGATATCATCTCACCAAATTAGAGTGCCTTTGTTCCGGGACGTTTGATAACGGATACCATCTTGCTTGCCTATGAATGTACACACTATATGCAGAACAAACGTGGAGGAAAGGAGGGTTTTGCAGCGGTGAAGTTAGACATGAGCAAGGCTTATGACCGAGTGGAATTGCCTTTTTTGGAAAGAATGATGAACAAGCTGGGGTTCCAAGAGGAATGGATAAACAAGATCATGTTGTGTGTGACTTCAGTTTCATACAAATTCAGAGTTAATGGGGAATGCACAGATGTTATCATGCCTCGAAGAGGGTTGCGCTAGGGTGATCCTTTAACGCCATACCTCTTTCTGATTTGTGCAGAAGGTTTTACTTCGCTGTTGAACAAGGCCGAGGTTGAGGGCACACTGAAAGGAATCCGCATTTGCAATGCAGCCCCGAGTTTCAACCATCTACTATTTGCAGATGACTCACTAGTACTCATTAAAGCGTCACGTTAGAGTGCTACGTATCTGCAGAATGTGCTAAAACCATATGAGGTTTGCTCGGGACAGATTGTGAATTATGACAAATCTTCGGTTATGTTCAGCAAGAACACAAGAGCAGGACAGAAAAATGAGGTGCTCCAAGCCTTAAACATCAGAGTCGAAGCTAAGACTGAGCGGTATCTTGGGCTCCCCGTCTATGTGGGACAATCTAGGACAAAAATCTTTGAATACCTAAAGGATCAAATTTGGAAAAAGATTCAAGGGTGGCAAGAAAGGCTCCTTTCAAAGATGGGGAAGGATGTTCTTATTAAAGCATGCACGCAGGCCATCCCGACCTTTGCCATGTCCTGCTTTGATCTTACGAAAACGCTGTGTGAAGAGATTGGAATGATGATTTGCAGATTTTGGTGGGCAAAGCAAGAAAAAAACAACGCCATGCACTGGTTAAGTTGGGAGCTGTTAACGAAGCCGAAGAAGGAGGGAGGCCTGGGCTTCCGTGACATCTATGGGTTCAATTTGGCCATGCTGGCCCGACAAGCATGGCGTATGCTGGAAGCGCCAGAATCACTATGTGCATAGGTTCTCAAGGCACGGTTTTTCCTGAATACTTCTATCCTAGAAGCGGCTGCACACCCGGGGATTTCGTATACATGGAGGAGTATTCTAAAAGGAATAGGGTTGCTGAAAGACGGACTTATTTTCTGGGTAGGAGATGGCACTTCTATCAACATTTGGAATGATCCATGGCTTGCTCACGAGGGGAGGAGAACTCCAGTAACGCCAAGAGGGCATTGTCTTCTCACCAGAGTTTGTGAACTTGTTGATCCTGACACCCAAACCTGGGATGAGCACCTAGTGCGAGCGATCTTCAGAGAGGAGGATGCGAAGGTAATCCTAGCTACCCCAGTCAGAGATGATTTTGAGGATTCCTTTGCATGGCAGTAGGACAGCAAGGGCAGATTTTCAGTCAAATCAGCCTACCAGGTGTATGTGCAACAAAGAGATGCGGGCCTGCCATCTTCCGCTAGTCCCGCACCAAGAGAGTGGGACTGGAAGGAGATCTGGAATCTCCCTTGCCAACCAAAAATACAACAATTCATGTGGCGTCTAGCCCATAAAAGTCTGCCCCTGAAACTGTCTATGAAAAGGAGGGGTATCAAGTGTGAAACCATTTGTGTCTGTTGTAGAAGAAGGGATGTGGATGGAGCACACTTATTTCTGAATTGCAAATGTGTCAAGAATGTGTGGCGTAGTTTGCTTCTGGAGAAGGAATGCTTGTGTATGACCAATTGCAAAGATGCGGGAGAGCTGATGCTTTTTATTCTCAGGTTGCCGGAACAGAAAAGAGTACGGGTTACCTGTCTCTTGTGGCGATGGTGGACCTGGAGAAATAAAAAAAATGATGGAGAGAAGACAATACCACTGGAGAACCTAGCTGCAGAGATCAATCACTGGGCTAGTGATTCTCTGACTTTCTGCGCAAAACCTCGTACTAACACCCCTGCCCCTGTTGTGCATGTGTGGACGAAACCTGAAGGAGACTGGCTGAAAATAAACTGTGATGGGGCATTTTCTGTAGCTGATGGGTCGGGAGGCTGGGGCTTTGTGATCCGCGACCAGGCTGGAGACGTGAGAGGCTCCGGTGTAGGTTGCTTGCGGCATGTAGCAAGTGCGCTGCAAACGGAAGCGTCCGCATGCGGTGCAGCGTTACAGGCGGCCTCGCAATGGGGTATGCAGTATGTGCAGGTGGAGTCTGATTGCCAGACGCTTGTCAAAGCGCTACAAAGCTCTGAGCTAGACCGGACACTGGAAGGCATCTTGTTCAGAGAAATCAGAGTCTTTGCTCGCCAAAATTTTAATGCTTGCTCGTTCTCTTTTGCCCCCAGGGCCTGTAATAATCTTGCGCATACTATTGCTGCTTTTGGTGCCACCCAACAGGCGGCTACCCAGCTTTGGCTGGAGGGCCTTCCAAATGCTGTACTAGTTCGTATGGCCAGCAATTTGGCTGAGCCAGTTTAAGTATGGAATCGGTGTGTTCCATTTCAAAAAAAAAGAGAGAGCTAGTACTACTACTCATTCTCAACAGTACACATCAAACCAATTCTTTTGTGAAAAAGCCAAAAGCACTATGGTGCATTATCCAGCACCGGCGTCTCTGCTCATATGATAAAAGTATGAGGTGATATCTGCTTTATCTACTTTCCAGTATATATTTTTAATTCTTTGAGGACAATTACTCTCGCACTGCCATGTTTTTTATGCAGAAAATTTCTTCAATATAGAAGAGACCATTAAGTTACAAGTATAAAGATCCCGTGTGCATCATCCAGTTGAATCTACAATGATATACGGAGGCCGTACTGGCATATGTCTGCACCGCGATTCTTAATGGATGGGCATTCAACTATCAACATGCCGGGGGCTGACCTACATCACAGGCAAACATGCCACTTGTCATGCAGTGGTCCGGTCTACACCGATTCCCCCGGATAGCGCCTATGTCGTTGCCCTATGAATATGTACAAGCCGCTGCACCGTGGTCCGGGTTATTCCAATAACTCTGAAGCAAGGCATGACAATTTAGCCTGTGCCTGCACCGAATGATTCAATGGATAAGGCACACAAAGCGCCGCCACTGCGGCTTATCTTCAGCAACCACCTGGAATGAACCACTGGCAGAATTATTGACGCAAATCATACAAGGTCATTTACAACCCGCCACATTTGACCTCAAGTTTCCATGGATTCACATCGCGTTATCAACGCCAAGAATATACAATGAGTGTTGCAAAGATCATCAACTCGCAACTTCGCCTCCAGCGTCAACACATTTTAGCATCCCGCTGTTCAACTATATGCCGGTTTATGTCATGGTCAAGTATGGAGAATCTCAAGCCAACTCCTCGAGTCGTCTGAAGACTTGGGGCATACACTGACATGACTCAGTAAATAACTGACAATTTAAAGCAAGTCAAGAACTCCGGTCATTGGAGGGAAAGATAACCCGGTCTTGGAGACTGCTACCATATTGATGAAAATTTAAAGGCCGTCAGAAAATGTCCGGCTTAAAGTATTGCATTCCGGTTTGAAATCCGGTTCAAGGGTCTCCCACAAAGCTCTCAAGCTCTCAATTTCTGGTTTAAAATTTCTGGCTCAAGAAGAATATTATCTCTCGCAAAACTTCGAGTTCTCAGAAAAAGTTAAAGGGACCAAAGAAAGTCTGTCGGAGTAAATGACCACGGGTAGCCTAACCAGCTCCCTTTGGCCCTCAAAAAAAACAACGGGCCGATCGGACCTCGAAGCACCTAAGACGTGGGGCCACCTTCCTCCGGCCGGCTATCGCCTAAGCCGGCTGGCACAAGGTGGCCTCGCCATAAAACAACCTTTGGAGGGCGCAGCGATCGGGCCGACTCCGAGAAACCGGCCCATGAAGGACCGACTCCAAGAAGACGACCCATGAAGGACCGACTCCCAGAAGGCGGCCCGTGAAGGGCCGACTCCAAGAATCAGGCGGCCGAACGCCGCATTCTAAAGACCATCACCCATAACGGTGACGGGACGGGGCGTGGCTACAACAAACCCTGCCACCCACGAATCCCAGAAGATACATGGCCATAGTACGCCGTACAGGGCGGCCATCCCCCGTCCAGCGTGGCACTATTGCCATGAGGATCATGACGCCATCCACGACGGGATGCCAGTACGGCCCGCAAGCGGCGGGCCCTTTTGGTCAAAGAGACACCCGAAGGCGGCCTGGCCTCCCCCAGCCGGCCCGAGGCCGGGCCGGCTTCCACTAGCCGGCTTGCTCATCTCCCTCGGGGAGCCCGCAAGGCGGCGGCACTGTAGTCATGCTTACCTCGACGAAACCCTCGTCATCAGAGGCGAGGCCACAGTAACCAGCCCTCGACAAGATCCCCCATGCGGTGGGGCTGGCCTGTCGACCAACGGGACGACAGCCAGCGGGACCCACCAGTCGGCGGGCCCCAGAAGCCGGCAGAGAAGACGGCGGTTGTAGACACTGATGGCCTGGGCCCACGCCCAGCCGGATTACCATTGTACCCCCGGGGGGTAGCCCTATATAAACCCCCGGGACACCCATGCAAAGGGTGGAACACTGAGAGTTTTAGACACCACCATCGGGAGAGGAGAGAGCTAGCCTTTCCCTTCTTCCTCCTACCACCGAACAGCTCAAGGAGCATCTTGTAGCTACTTGTTGATCTAGTGATCATGCAGAGACCCCACAGAGCAGCAGTAGGGGTGTTATCTCCACGGAGAGCCCCGAAGCTGGGTAAGATTTGCCGGCGTGCATGTCTTCGCCTCATCCCACTTCCAGGCACCGGCGATGTCTTACTGGCTCCCACAATGACAAGCCATCCGTTGGCATATGTCGCACCTACCACCCGACATTTGGCGCCCACCGTGGGGCCAGGTGCACCGTCGTTCGGAGACCTGCTCTGGACGGGAACCCTTTTCCTCCCCAGCGAGCGTAGCCAGCCAGGCACGCCCGATGGCGCTTGCCCCGACGCGCTGCAAGGCATCGACGATGCTTGCGTGGCAAGCTGCCTCGCTGATCTCCTTGGCGAGGTTTGCATCTCCGACGAGCCCGCATCCGACGCCGGCACCGGCTGCCTCGAGAGCCGCCTCGTCAGCCTCCTCGACCAACTCCACGTCTCCGGCGATCGTACCGCGGACTTGGAGTCGGTCGGCTCCACCGACCCGATGCTTGTCGACTCCGACACGGCATCGCTTGACGCCTTCCCCTCCGACGTGATCGTCTTCGACGATCCCCTCCCGCGAGCTGACAGTGGCGGCAGCACCGTCACTGAGGTGCTAGTCATCAGCCACGGAGTAGCCTCCGGCGAGAACACCCACAACGCCTTGCAAGCGGTGCTGCAAGACTTGTCTGTCCCCATTCTAGCTGACGCCGACACCGAGGCATTGCAGGCTCGCCGCCTTGCCCTCGTCGCGGAAGGCCAGAAGATAAACACCATGAGACGCCTCACGAAAGCTCACCAGCGCGAAGTCGACCGCGCCGCCATCGGCACGCCGCCTCCAGAAGGGCCAAGCCGAGCAGGCACCGTCAAGAAACGTGGCGCGGCCATCGCCAGCATGTTGGGTGCAGACCACCCAGTCTACGCCACGCCCCTCGAGAGTCTACGTGCCGCCCAGTCGATCGTTGATGAGTTCAACGGACTGGGGGCCGACGAGCTCCCCTACATGACTAGACACATCCAGCAACTGATCGACGCAGCCGCAGCGCGCCACGAAGCTGGCGTCCGAGCTGAAATCCCCCCTCGCCGAGAACAAGGTGCGACATCGCGCACGCCGACTGCGGGCGGCGCCCGTGCGAGACAAGAGAAGGAGCCGGCTGCTAGCCGCAGCCGGACACGAATCACCATCGAGCGCGACGCGGAGGGCCGTCCCCGAGGCGTGGAGAGACGAGGCGACTTGCCCCCTCCTCCACCTCGCGGGGAGAGATACCCCACCCCGCCGCCTGTCGAGCATCCGACTCTCAGCGGCCGACTTGGTCGCCGCGAAGGAGTCGGCGAGAACGATGCCCGCCATCGGATCGACCGCCTTGCGCAATCCCTGGCCCTAGAAGAAGAAGATGATGTCGGCCCGCCTTGTTTCGGCCCCCGCATCCGCGATGAGCCCTTTCCCAAAGGGTTCTCGCTCCCAAGAGACACGCCCAAGTATAACGGCTCCGTGAAGCCGGAGGACTGGTTGATCGACTACTCCACCGCGGTTCGCATAGCAAACGGCAACCGGCGCATTGCCGTGAAGTATGTCCCCCTGATGCTCCAATGCACAACATGCACCTGGCTCAACAACCTCAAGCCCTATAGCATCAACAGCTGGCTCGACTTCACGGAAGCCTTCATCCGCAACTTCACCAGCACCTACAAGCGGGCACCCAAGCCCCGACAGCTCTCCTTGTGTGTACAAGGACCCGACGAGTCGACTCGTGACTACCTCACACGTTGGGACGAGCTCCGAAACTCCTGCGAAGGGGTGCACGAGGTTCAGGCGATCGAGTACTTCAAGGCCGGGTGCCGAGAGGGCACCCTCCTCAAGCACCGACTCCTCTGCAATGAGCCGACTACCCTTGACGAGCTGCTGATCATCGCGGACAAATACACCACGGCCGATTCCTCCATGAAGACCGAGCTTCGAGTCGACGCTTCCGGGAAAGTGCTTGCGCCGGCTCCCAAGACGCCGGCTGGAGAGTCCACTCGGCGCCCATATCAGAACGACAACAAGCGCAAGGCCCCGATGCCGCCTTCCACTAGTCGGCAGGTGGCAACAGTCGAAGAAGAGCAGCCTGAGGAACGGTCGGCTCCCAAGAAACCGAAGGGCGGCAGGCCGGCTTGGCAGCCGGCTTTCTCCTACGAGCAAACTCTCGACGCCCCCTGCAAGTTCCACAGCGGCGCGAAGCCGTCCAACCATACGACCCGGAAGTGCCATTGGCTCACCCGAATCTCCAAGGGCGAGGGGCTACTGCCGCCTCCGCCTGCGGGCCAGCCGCCTCCTGCCCCCCAGCAGCCGGCCGCTTGACCAGCAGTCGGAGCCATCCATGACGAATTCCCTGACGAGCATGCCGCCTACATCGTCTTCACGAGCCAACCAGACGATCGGCGAAGTCGGCGCCGACAACACCAAGAAGTCAACACAGTGGCCTCCAGTAACCCTGAGTTTATGCACTGGTCGGAGAAACCCATCAGCTGGAGCTGGGACGACCACCCAGCGGTGATGCCGTCTCCTGGCTCCTATGCCCTCGTTTTGGAGGCTACCCTGGCGACGGAGAGGCGCGTCGCTCGTTTCTCCCGCGTACTGATAGACGGCGGGAGCAGTATCAACATTCTGTACCAAGATACCATGGAGAAGCCTAACATCAAGCCGAAGCAACTCATTCCTAGCCGGACCGTGTTCCATGGCATCGTACCCGGCCTATCCTGCTCACCGATCGGCAAGATCAAGATGGATGTCCTCTTTGGAGACAAGGATCATTTCTGCCGAGAGGCAATATGGTTCGAGGTAGTGGATTTGGAGAGCCCGTACCACGCACTGCTTGGCCGACCAGCGTTGGCCAAGTTTATGGCTGTGCCCCACTATGCCTACCTCAAGATGAAGATGCCGAGTTCCAAGGGCATTATCACCATAGCCGGAGACTACAAGAAGTCCTCTGAGTGTGCAGCGGCCAGCAGTCGCCTGGCCGAGTCCCTCGTGATCGCCGAAGAAAAGAAAATGGTGGACCGAGTTGTGGCCCTGGCTGGCAAGCAGCCGGCCTTGTCCCCTGACCCCAAGGAATGCGAAGCTCAAGGTTCTTTCCAGCCGGCCAAGGAGACAAAGAAGATACCCCTGGACCCGGAGCACCCAGAGAGGCACGCTGTCATAGGCACAGGCCTTGACAGCAAATAGGAAGGCGAGCTCGTCGATTTCCTCCGTGAGAATCGGGACATCTTCGCATGGTCTCCCAAAGACATGCCGGGTGTCCCGACGGATTTCGTCGAGCACAAGCTACACGTCCGATCTGATGCAAAGCCGGTCAGGCAGCCCTTGCGCCTCCTGTCAGAAGAGAAGAGAAGAGTAGGCAGAGAAGAGATAGCCCGGCTTCTGGCAGCCGGCTTCATTATGGAAGTGTTCTTTCCAGAATGGCTTGCCAACCCGGTCCTCGTACTGAAGAAGAACAAGCAGTGGCGCATGTGCATCGATTACACCAGCCTCAACAAAGCCTGCCCCAAAGATCCATTCGCCCTGCCAAGGATTGACCAAGTGATAGACTCCACAGCCGGATGCGAGCTGTTGAGTTTCTTGGATGCCTATTCCGGCTACCACCAGATAAAGTTGAACCCGGCTGATCGCTTGAAGATCGCCTTCATCACCCCATTCGGAGCTTTCTGTTACCTGACTATGACGTTCAGCTTGAGAAATGTCGGCGCCACCTTTCAGCGTTGCATGCAGAAATGCCTCCTCAAGCAACTCGGCAGAAATGCCCACGTCTACGTAGACGATGTTGTGGTGAAGACGGAGAAACGCTACAATGCGATCAGGAACCGAAGGCCACCAGATGCAGCTCAACTCCGGCAAGGGTTCGGAACGCCGCCAGCCCATGCTTCTTCCGACGATTTCACAGTAAAATGCCAGTATGAGTCCACAACCGACCAAATTTCATGCTTGCATCTTTGAAGTTCATGAGCCACTCGGGCCTCCCTTACCGACTCTGGAGCTCATTTTAGTGAATGACCAGGCGATCAGCGTTCCGCGAGCAAAAAAGATGCTGTCCACACCGCCTGTCTTCGCGGCCCCAACTGAGAAGGAACCCATGCTCCTCTACATCGCCGCCACCAGCCGGGTGGTCAAAACAGTCATTGTGGTTCAGCGCCCAGAGGAAGGACGAGCTCAGCTAGTCCAGAGACCGGTGTATTATTTGAGCGAAGTATTATCCACCTCAAAGCAGAACTACCCGCACTATCAGAAAATGTGCTATGGTGTGTACTTTGCCTTGAAGAAGCTCAAGCCCTACTTTCAAGAGAATCCCATCACGGTCGTATGCACTGCCCCGCTTGCCGAGATCATAGGCAGCCGGGACGCATCCGGCCGAGTGGCGAAATGGGCCATTGTGCTGGTTCCATACACGATCTACTATCAGCCCCGCACTGCCATCAAGTCCCAAGCACTGGCCGACTTCCTCACTGATTGGGCCGAGACCCAGTACCTGCCACCGGCCCCGAACTCCACTCATTGGCGGATGCATTTTGACGGATCCAACATGCGCACCGGCTTGGGAGCCGGCATCATTCTCACCTCTCCCAAACACGACAAACTCAGATACACATTGCAAATTCACTTTGCCGCCTCCAACAACGTGGCCGAGTACGAGGCGCTCATACACGGGATCCGGCTAGCCAAGGAACTCGGCATCCGCCTGATCCTGTGCTATGGCGATTCGGACTTAGTGTTGCAGCAATCATCCGGCGACTGGGATGCCAAGGACGCAAACATGGCGAGCTACCGTTTCCTTGTCCAGCAGCTCAGCGGATATTTCGAAGGGTGCGAGTTCCTTCACGTGCCTCAGGCCGATCATGAGCAAGCAGATGCCCTGGCATGAATAGGCTCCACCCGACAAGCCATACCAGCTGGCGTCACCCTCCAATGCCTCTTCAAGCCATCTGTCAAGCCTTCTTCGGAATCCAGTTCCATCTTCGTGCCGCCTGACCCCGACGCAGTCGGAGCCGACTTCGGGGACCAGACAGGCGGCCCGGGGACTTCGGCAGCCGGCCCGGGGACTGCCATAGTCGAAACCGTCTCGGGGACTGCCATAGGCGAACCCGGCCCGGGGACTGCAGCAGCATAGCAGGCGGAGGCCGACTCCAACTCCTCACAACCCAGCCCGCCCACCCTGGTTGCAGTAGCCGTCTTGGCAGTGGAAGAAATCACAGCTCCATCATGGGCTCAACCCATCCTCCACTTTCTGGTGAATGGAGAACTACCGACTTTATATATGTATGACGGGTATCACCCCCATGGTTACCCTACTGCATTTACTTACCCCACAGGCACCGGGTTCGACTAGTCGGCCCGGGGACTTGCCTCCTTGAGTTATGTCCAAGTTCTACCCGCAATCAAACAAGTAATGTGCCGGCACCCAAGCCCTCTCTTGCGAGAGTCACAGCTCGAAGAATCAGCTGCCCGACTAGCAAGAGCTAAAGGCGGAAAGGATGCCCACATGAAAAATGGACAAGGACTAACGAACTTACATAACACAAGCTGGCTTCCCCCATCGCCAACCGACTGTCAAAGCAGTCGGCTGGCCGGCTCCCTTTCCTACTCTGCCAAAATCTAAGAGAGCTCAAACCTTTGCCTTCCTAGACGGCCGAACTCCTTACCCGGCCATAGAGTGCAGAGCAGCTATCCGGCTGGGAAGGCGGCAACCAAGGGAAGGCGGCAAAGGAAGAAAGCTGAAAGATAAAAAGCAAGTCGGAATGGAAGCCAAACACATGCATAATAATATTTACATCAAAGAGCCTTCGAAAGGCCGGCATTCAACAAAGTTTGAATACACCCCCAGTGGGTGGAATTGCGCAAAATAACAAGTTTGTCCAAACAGTAAATAGCCGGGAAGTAAATGATAAATCAAGACAAGGGAGCGCCTGGAGCTTCAGGAAGAACGGTAGAGACGGCGGTGTCGGCTGGAGGGGTGGCCGGTTGGCGAGTCTTGGCCTGGTTGTTGCCGGCGGCAGGCGGAGTGTTCGCGCGTGCCTCATTGCTGGAGGCACGGTCAGGCTGAGGCTGGCTAGCCACTCCGACATCCGGCTCAGCATCTTCGCCGTCTTCCTCCTCCTCCTCGCCCTTGTTGCTGGAGTGAATCTCCTCCACCGAGTCCTCACCATCGGCCGGGTTCAGCCCGAACCAGTCCTCCGGCTGCGCGACGCCGTCCTCGTTCACCTCAGGATCAAAGACGCTGGTGTCGGTGAAGTCGGCGATCGCCGAGGCGCGCTGGATGATAGCTGGCCGCACCGCCTCCAGCTCCTCGTCGGCCTCCTGCCGCCAGGTGCGCAGCTGATCCAAGTTCAGCCCTGGGTACCAAGCCCGGACGAACTCTAGCGCCCGTCGAGCGCCGGATCGAGCTGCCGAATCCTTCCAGGCCTCAAGGCGGCCGACGGCTACCTCCAGCCAGTCGGCAGTGTGGCTGGGGGTGCGAGGGATTACCTCGCCAGGCTAAAGGACGGCCAACACCTGCGCCCCGGCATGCTGGAGCCGGCAGAGCATGCGGTAGGCCAGCTGGAGGCAGGCCTCGATCACCAGAAGCTGCTCCTCAAGCGACCGGTTAGCACCCGGCGCGATCTCAACCCCAGCCTACCGCCGGGCCTCTCGGTGGGCTTCGATGGCTTGGTTGGCAGCAACAGATTGGCCAGGAAAGTACTCTTCACAAAGAAGAAGAAATAGAGCAAGTCAGGAGATAAACCGACTTGTAAAAACAAGCAAAGAGTGAAGGAGAAGGCGGCCTACCGTTGACCAAGTCCTCGACACGGCTGTAACCTTCGCTCAGAGCTTGCCTTGCCTCAGCCCAGCCCGCTGCGTCGGTCTCGAATTCGGCTTTGAGGGCGGCCTCGCTGTCCTGGGCCGCCTTCAGGGACGCTTGGTGGCTTTCCTCCTGGTCGGCCAGTCTCTTGGCCAGGCGCTCACGCTCCTGGGCCAAGGCATTAAGCTCGCCCTCCTTGGTGCGAAGGGTTGTCCGGGCGATACCCAGCTGCTGCCTCAAGTTGGCATTGGCCCCTGCCAGTATGGAAAGAAAAAGTTAAGAAAGAAGTCGGCAAGAAAGATCCGAACCGACTGCTCAGCAGTCGGTCCGAATCTCGGGGACTACACCATGTGGGTACGCTGACACGCCCCCACATGAGATGAAAGACAAAAACACTCACGCCGACTCTCCGTCAGATCGGTGGCCCTCTTGTCTGCCTCCCGGACCTGGGAGTTGAAGGTAGCGGCATGGAGGTTGTGGTAATCCTGCAAACAGGACGAAGAAGCAAGCAAAGTAAGTCCGTAAAACAAGTCTTCAAAGAAGTTCCAAGCCGCCTGCTCAGCAGCCGGCTCGGAACTCGGGGACTACACCCAGTGGGTGCGCTGACGCGCCCCCACGAAAAGAAATCAAGAACAAAGAACTCACCCGAACGACCGCCCGCGTCGTGAGAAATTCTCGGGTACATTGTTGCAGCGCGGTGGCTTGGGCCTGAAGCCGGCTGCGGACGTCTTGCGCCGCCAAGGTTAGCGCGGCTGTCCCGCCGCCCTACGTCCACCCTGGTGAGCTAGTGGTGGCCGACTCCAGCTCATGCGATAGCGAGCTGGAGGCGGCCGCCCTCTGCGTATCCGGCTCCGAAGCCGCCCTCGCCGCACGCCGGCGAGGCGGCGACAGAACAACAAGATCCGCCTGCGCGGTTGGCCGCTCAGGTGGCACCTCGGGCTAGCCGCCTTGGCCGGTCCCGGCCGACGGAGGCGGCTCTACTCCTCCCTCCAGGACGACTACGTCGCCTTCCTCCCTATCTGCCACCGGCGGGTCGCGGCGGACCTCTTCCGTCGGGGGCTGCGGGACGTACGGGGGCACGGAACGGAGGGGGATGATGAGCCGCAGAGGCTGCCCTCGCGGGGCCTCTGCCGTCTCCTCCGCGGCCTCGGCCTCCGCCCCGGCCCTGGCCGCCGCGTCGGCCTACACCTCGGCCGACTCCGCCGTCGTCTCTAGGGCTGGCTCGGCGGCGGCTGCCCTTCTCTCTTCCGCCTCCCACTCCTCCCGTGCTTCTCGCGCGTTCCGCTCCGTCGCCGCCTGAAGCTCAGCGCGGGGGTCTATGCGACGGGAACCTGCAGACCCTCCCGCTCTGCCGACTATGGAGGCAGCGGTAGTCCGGTCAAGACTGAGCGGGGCCCTGATTGACAAAACAGGAGACAAGACTCAGAAGAACATCAACTAAAGAAAAGAAAGAAAGTTGCGTAAAGACCAGAACTTACGCCGAGACCGCCTGCGGCTGCTTCACCACTTTGTGGAAGCGGGCCGCCTTCGTGGCCGCCTCATCCCGCTTGGTTGTCGCCGCGGGCACCCTAGGCCTCTTCGGTCGGCCGCCGAAGGAAATCGGTGCCGCTCGGCGCTTCAGTACGCCGCCTCATGCAGCCGGCCCGCTGGATGGACCGGCGCCTTGGGGTCGGACGTCGGCTGGCGGCGTGGGGCAGGGTCGGCCTCGTCATCGTCGGGCCAATTGTCGAAGCTGGCGGTGAAGCCAGAGCCGCCTGTCTCTCCGCCGCCCCCTGCGGCGTCGTCGTCCAGGGCGGCTGCCCCCAAGTCAGCGTCGTCAGGATCGTCCGCCTCGCGGTCGGGGGAGAACTCGCGTTCCGGCCTCGCAGTCCCGGCCGGAGGATGAAGAAGGGGATTCTGGTTCAAGACATACCAACGGATCAAGAGTCATCCCGGAAAAGAATTCGGCAACGGATAAAGAAAGAAACTTACCATGGGTGGCAGATTGGCGCGACAGAATGGCGCCATGCCGTATTGCCAGTCCGGCTTGAGCTTACAGTTGGCGATATAGTTCACCATGTAGGACACCTCATCGTGAGGCATCTCCCTGGTGCTGAGCCGGCTTGGGTCGAAGCGGCCGCTCATCTGACAGATCAGATGAGGGCAGCCTTGAAGCGGAAGGACCCAGCGCTCGACGAAGGCGGCGATCAAGTCAGGCCCGTTCAGGTGGTCCGACTGGATGAGCACCCGAAGTCGGGCGACGGCCCCGACTCCAGCCGGCGTCAGCGATCTGGCCCGGTAGGACCATGTGGCCAGCCTCCCAGCCGGCGGGCCGGCTAGGTAAGCCAGCAAGTTGACGTAGTCGCCATTCGGGGCAACGTTCTTTACATAAAAGTAAGACCGTTGCCAGAGCTTCACCGACTGGATCAGCGCGATGGCAGGAAAGAGGTTGTTGGCGGTGGACCACCTCAGGGCGATGAAGGCGCCGCACTGAGCCGGCACGCCGGCGACAGCTGTGCCGAGCTTGGATTGAAAAAACTCCCCCAGAGCTCGATGGTGGGAGGATGCCGAGGAAGCCCTCGCACAAAGATACGAAGGCCGACAGCAGCACCACCGTGTTGTGGGTGAGGTGCTGCGGCTGGAGCTGGTAGAACTCAACGAACACGCGGAAGAAGCCGCTGGCGGGGCGGCCAATGCCGCGCATGCAGTGTGAGTAGAATATCACTCGCTCGCCTTCCTCCGGCGCCGGCGGTATCTCCCTCGCTGGTGCGAGGCGGACTTGCACGAGATCCTCGCTCGGCAGCCGCCGCGTCTTGCGGAGAAAATCTGTGTGGTCGCCGTGGATGATGGAGCCATCCCAAGAGCTCGACGTCGGAGCCATGGCGGCCAGCATGACGACGAGAAGCGTCCGGCGCAGAGGCAGCAAGCTTGCGGCACGCTGGGGGAAGAATGGATGGTGACGCGGGAGCACGGCGAGGAGCTACAGCGGTGAAGCAGAAGAAGAAGGAGGCAGGGCGAGGGCGAGCGTGCGAGCGACTGTTGCTTCCCCTCCCTGCCCCTACTTATAGCCTCACACGGCGAAGCTGAGGAGGCGAGGCACGGGGGGGGGGGGATTAACTGCACCCACTCCCCCATGTCCCGCGATTATCGCGCCTTGATGGCAAGTGGGAATCGCCGCCGGAAGACGTGCTGTCGGTTCGGGCCGCAGAAGATCTGCGCACGGGCCGAGGCGCGGGAGTGGCGGGCCACGGCCTGCAACGGCGTGCCGCCACGCGCGTGGGCTGGCAGGCCTTGCCTGCCGAAGGGCGCCACACGGCGCGCGGAAAGTGGGCGGTCAGCCCGCCGCTGGGCTGGCGCGCTTGCTGGTTCCCGCCTTTGAATTTTGAGGAAGCTTCACCGAGAAAGCATGCGCAAAACGGGCCGGCTCCTAGCTGCCGGCTCCTCGGGATTGGAAGCTGGCCGAGCTTCTCGATTCCCCCTCAAGCCGCGAAGCCCAACCAGCTTCGGGGACTATTGTCGGAGTAAATGACCACGGGTAGCCTAACCAGCTCCCTTTGGCCCTCAGAAAAAACAATGGGCCAATCGGACCTCGAAGCACCTAAGACGTGGGGCCACCTTCCTCCGGCCGGCTATCACCTAAGCCGGCTGGCAGAAGGCGGCCCGGCCATAAAACAACCTTTGGAGGGCGCAATGATCGGGTCGACTCCGAGAAATCGGCCCATGAAGGGCCGACTCCAAGAAGACGGCCCATGAAGGACCGACTCCCAGAAGGTGGCCTGCGAAGGGCCGACTCCAAGAAGCAAGCGGCCGAACGCAGCATTCTAAAGACCATCACCCATAACGGTGACGGGACAGGGCGTGGCTACAACAATACCTGCCACCCCCGAATCCCGGAAGATACATGGCCACAGTACGCCGTACAGGGCGGCCATCCCCCGTCCGGCGTGGCACTGTTGCCATGAGGATCATGACGCCATCCATGACAGGATGCCAGTACGGCCCGCAGGCGGTGGGCCCCTTCGGTCAGAGAGACATCTGAAGGCGGCCTGGCCTCCCCCAGCTGGCCCGAGGCTGGGCCGGCTTCTAGTAGCCGGCTTGCTTCCCTCGGGGCGCGCGCACCATTAAGAAGATGAGACGCGGTATGGCTACAGTAGGTGCCCGCAAGGCGGCGGCACTGTAGCCATGCTTACCTCGACGAAACCCTCGTCATCAGAGGCGAGGCCACAGTAACCAGCCCCCGACAAGACCCCCCATGCGGTGGGGCTGGGCTGTCGACCAACAGGAGGACAGCCGGTGGGACCCACCAGTCGGCGGGCCCCAGAAGCCGGCGGAGAAGACGGCGGTTGTAGACACTGACGGCCTGGGCCCGCGCCCAGCCGGATTACCATTGTACCCTCGGGGGTAGGCCTATATAAACCCCCCAGGACACCCATGCAAAGGGTTGATCTCTTAGAGTTTTAGGCACCACCATCGGAAGAGGAGAGAGCTAGCCTTGCCCTTCTTCCTCCTGCCACCGAACAGCTCAAGGAGCATCTTGTAGCTACTTGTTGATCTAGTGATCATGTGGAGACCCCGCAGAGCAGCAGCAGGGGTGTTATCTCCACGGAGAGCCCCGAAGCTGGGTAAGATCCGCCGGCATGCATGTCTTTGCCTCATCCCGCTTCCAGGCACCGGCGATGTCTTACTGGCTCCCACAATGATAAGCCATCCGTTGGCATATGTCGCACCTACCACCCGACAGAGTCTGTTGCAAAAGCACAACTCAAACATAGGTGCCCCTTGAGCACAACTCAAAATATTGCTTGGGGGCTCTTTCTGTTCTAAAGAACAAGAGTTGCTATAACCCTTGTGATAGGCTATAAAAGCCAGGCTGGAAGCCAGGTGTATTCACCCAAAACCCCGGGTTATCCTGCCTATATTCCGGAAGCTTCTCCATCAAGTAATCTTGGTTGACCCCGCGAACTCTTAACAGTCAATCTATTTCCAGCAAAGACCCTGAACTTGTTAAGGTTAAAACGTCGTTTTGTCATGAGAGGGCACGGTTTACGGATAGCAAGGAGAAGCTCAGGCTGTCAAAGCCGCCTTCCTTGAACCTTGGATAATTGGGCCTGTGATGCTTGATGCACTCTGACCCTGCGTACTCCTGATAAGTCTATCTTTAAATAAGAACTGAACTTATCTGGGTTAAAATGTCGAAGTGGTAGTGTGAGGGCCGGCTCACGAAAAGAGCGTACCTTCCAATGGTTAATACTAGTTTCATTGAAGAAGATATTTTGGCTCGGCGGCCTATGAAAGCCTTGGATTTTTTCTGTTGATTTGCTTTGAATGTCTTTTTGAGATTTTTTCTTTTGTGACATAGTAATTCTCCGGTGTTTATTGACCCGGCCTGGCTTTGACTATAAGTCGCCAGCATGAGATAATTCTTCGGTGTTTATTGACCTGGCCTGGCTTTGACTATAAGTCACCAATATGAGATAATTCTCCGGTGTTTATTGACCCGACCTGGCTTTAGACTATAAGTCGCCAGTGTATCATGAGAAAATATCCGGTGTTTATTAACCCGGTCTGGCTTTGGACGTTAAGTCGCCAGTATATATTTGGATTGCTCCATTGGAATCATGCGCTCGTAAATCATTGGGTTATATTATTCAAATAGCCAACATGGCTGGATTTTTATTATGGTTATCAATAGCCAATATTATGGTTGAGGTTTTCAAAGTCGCTTTAGCACAATGGATATTATTTTATCAATGGGTATGAATTATTCTACAAAGGAATAGTCCCAAGTCGCTGCAGGCTTACGACCTGGCACTTGGGTGCTATATTATTCAAGTTAAGATTATATCAAATATGCAAGTCTCATGTCGCTGCAAGCGTGCACCATGACACTTGGGGGCTAATGCAAAGTCATTCTACTGGCCTTATCGAAGACCCGATTCATTACATCATAACGAGCTGGCCCTTGGGGGCTACCAATTGCTCCTGTCTACAATTCAAGGTACACAAGTCTTAAATCCATTATATTGAAGGGTTCACTGCTCAGTTGGTAAAGCACAAAGCTCTTAACCTTGTCGACATGGGTTCAAGCCCCATGATGGGGGTTACATCATATGATGTTCTTTTCAAAGAAATATATATAAAGTCCTAGCTCAATATTATCTTACTAAGCCGGCCCTTGGGGGCTACACGTTGCTGCTCAAAGTTTATATGATCATATTTATAAAGTCCCTCCTCATTATTGCATAATGACCCGGCCCTTGGGGGCTACACTGGTTGAAGTTTTTATGAGCATAAAGCAATTACAAGTCCCAGGTTGCAGCAAGCACGACAACCCGACACTTGGGGGCTACATATGTGGAATACTCAGTTTATGACTAATCATTGAGATGAACAACATGGATTTCTTCAAGCCGGTGACATTCATATTGAAGCAATTCTTAAGCTGTTACTATGTTACCTTCTTAAGACTTGGGGGCTACAATTGATAGGCATATAAGAGGTATATTTTCAAAGTTGATGTTAACTACAATTATGACCCGGTGCCATCAATATTTATAAACTGGCAATTTGGCAATGATAAACCGGCAAGTTCTACATCCTTAAGACGGCCGAAGATCATATGAGGATTTCAAGGACCAATATTTTTATTAAGTCATTGGGAGCTGAGTCAAATGAATTATTCTTCGTAATATTTCTCTGTGACAAACCAATGTTAGCAAATTGATTATGAAGCTGGCTTATTGACTTGGATTTTTTAGAAGAAGGAAATGACAAGGACTTAAGGATGATCAGGATCATTTTAACATGGATAAATCCAAATTAAACTGGGGGCTAATGTCGGGGATATACCCCGCGGTATGACCCGGCCGAAGTTATAACCCGGTTGGGACTTAGTAAACTGGCGGATGGTAAACCGGCAGAGAGTTAAGAGAGACAGTTAAGACAGGTGATAAACCAGCAGACAATCATAAACCGGCAGACAATCATAAACTGACAGACAATCATAAACCGACAGACAATCATAACCCGACAGAGAATCATAACCCGGCAGACAGTCATAACCCGCAGATGTTAAGTCAGATCATAACCTGGCGGACAGAGTTGCCTGGGGTTACGAAGCCCAAGATGTTAAGAAGCCCATGAAGAGAAGTCAGAATAGTTTAAGTCTTAGTCCGAGATGTGCTCTACATGTAACCGCCCCTTCAACTTATATAAGGAGGGGCAGGGCGCCCCAAGAGGGGGGGGGGGAGAATCTTAAGGGTTAGACACAACTAGGAGGGCCGGTTTACGACGACTCCCTCATGATCATAATGAGACCTAGCCACAACAACATGTAGGGTTGTTACTGGATGATGTTTCCCGGGGCCCGAAGTTGTCTAAATCCTTGTCTTGTGTGTTGATTGCCTCACATCTCTCGATTCCGCTCAACCCCTCTCAAGCTACCACATAGATGTGTTGGCCTCACAACTAAGTCCTCACAATAGGACATCTGCCATGACAATTCCATGATACCATCCGTGATCGATTCCACCTCCGGTTGAGTGCCGGAGAAGGCCTCCATATGGGATCTCACGAGAACAGAAACTTGCGGCGGCCGAAAAAGTATTTCGGGTGGCTCTCTGATGTTAGGGAATATTTGAGAATTTATAGTGGCAGAATTAGGTCAAGAGTTTCCATGAGGGGCCCACAATCCCGGGGTGACCCCCCCCCCCCCCGCCGAAGGCGCACCTCTCAAGCTTGTCGCTCCTTGATGACTCATCTAGTCTTATCCCGAACCTACTAGTGTCTCTTCTGGTCCAGAAAAAATCAATCCAATTTTTTTTCTCCGTTTAGACTCTATTTGATATTTATTTCCTGAAAAGTCAAAAACAAGAAAAATAACAACAACTGGCACTGGGCACTAATTTAATAGGTTAGTCCCAAAAAATGATATAAAGTTGCTTGTAAATGTATATAAAACATCCAAGATTCATACTATAATAGCATGGAACAATAAAAACTTATAGATACGTTGGAGACGTATCAAGCATCCCCAAGGTTAATTCCTGCTTGTCCTTGAGTAGGTAAATGATAAAAATGGAATTTTGATGTGGAATGCTACCTACCGTATTCATCATATAATCTTTTATTTTGTTGCACGGACATTTGAATTTGAGTGATTCATAGCAATAGTCTATAGTTTGACATGAAGTCATAAATACTCAGGCATATCAACAAGCAACTATATCTTTCAAAATATCAATGCTAAATAAAGTTCTCCCTAGCCCATTATGCTCACTCATTAATCCAGCCATGAAACACACTCAAATATTAGCTACACCCAATGCACAAGTATGACAATAGTGTTCTCTAGTTGGTGCTTTATAAGAGAAGATGGAGACTCACAACAGAAATAAAAATTGCATAAAAGTAAATAGATAGGCGCTTCGCAGAGGGAAGCAGAGGTTTGCAGAGGTGCTAGAGCTCATAGCTTAAATTAGAGAGATAAAATTATTTTGAGAGGCATGCTTTTCCTGTCAATGCTACGACCGAGAGTTCCCAACATCTTCCATGCTAGACACATTATAGGTGGTTACCAAATAGAAAATAAAGTTCATTCCCTTTCCACCACTCTTTCACAATCCATGGCTACCCATATCCACGGGTGCCCTCCAGCTTTTCATTTTCCAAGGAATTTCGTTATTATTATTTTTTATTAATTGTGGGACGACATCCCTATTACCTGCCACTTTTTCGTGCAATGACAAGTGAATAAACACTCATCGTGAGAATACCCGCCTAGCATCAAAGATATCGGCCACTCCCTGCTGTGACATGAGAGGTACGGGAACACGAAATGGAAAATTATTTTGAATAATTAGAATTGGCACATGCAAATTTACTTGGGACGGAATGTAAATACCGTATATAGGTAGGTATGGCGGACGCATTTGGCACAACTTTGGGTTTAAGGGTTTGGATGCACAAGTAGTATTCCAGCTTAGTACAAATGAAGGCTAGCAAATAGGTTGAAAAGCAACCAACCAAAAAATTAAAACGGCCATAAACATGCATTGAACATAACGACCACTGAATAATGCACCACAAGTAGGATATAAACTTCGTTGCATAAGTATTGACTTTATGTGAATGCATAGGGAATCAAAAACCTTAACACCAATATTCTTACTAAACCACAATTACTCACTAACATGACTCACATATTATCATATCCATATTGCAAAACTATTGCAAGGAATCAAACTTATCATATCCAATGATCTTCATGAAAGTTTTTATTATATCCTTCTTGGATATTCATCACATTGGGACTAAATGCATAGCTTCTGCAAATTACCATTACTATTATCAACTCTCAAAAAGATATAAGTGAAACATGAGAGTGCAAAAAATTTCTTCAAAATATAATCACCATCGTGTCAAAAAGATTTAAGTGAAGCACGAGCAACTTCCTAGCTCAAAAGATATAAGTGAAGCACATAGAGTATTCTAACAAATCATGATAAATGTGTGTCTCTCTCAAATAGGTGTGTCCAACAAAGATGATTGTGACAACCTAAAAAGCAAACAAAGCAAGACTCATATAATACACGATGCTCCAAGCAAAACTCACATCATGTGATGAATAAAAATACAGCTCCAAGTAATATTACCGATGGTCATTAGAAGAAAGAGGGGATGCCTTCCGGGGCATCCTAAAGCTTAGTTGTTTGGGAGTGTTTGAATACTACCTTTGGGTGCCTCGGGCATCCCCAAGCCTAGGCTCTTGCCACTGCTTATTCTTTCATTCATCGTGATCTCACTCAAAACTTGAAAGCTTCAGCACACAAAACTCAAGAAAACCTTCGTGAGATCTCTTAGCATAATAAAACAAATCATTAATTTAGGTACTGTTGCAAACCCATTCATATTTTATTTTTTCATTATACCTACTACATTCTAACTTCTCCATGTCTTATATCCCCCGATACAATCCATAGTTCCATCAAAACAAGCAAAACTATGCAGCAAAAATAGAACAATCTATAACAATCTCAATATTGACTATACTTATGTTACTGCTTCTAAAAAATTAATACAACGTGGGAAACTTGTATATCAATCATGTGTAAAAAACCTCAGAATTTTTCCACGCTCTAGCAAATTTTGGTAATTCCGCTACTGGATGCAAAAGCATCTTTTTATTCACAGAATCAAATCAACTATCATCCAAATCATCCCAAAGGCTTTACTTGGCACAAACACTAATTTAAAACACAACCATAACATTAGCATAATTGTGCGCACACAAAAAGCTGGAAAAAGAAACAATAAAAATAAGATAACTATTGGGTTGCCTCCCAAATAGCGCTATTGTTTTACGCCCCTAGCTAGGCATAGCTTCAAGTGTTGTCATCCTTCGTTTAATAGTCGTAGCAACTCCTATTTCACTCTCCTTGCCATTATCAATAATATGCACTAGATGATCAAGCTTTGTGCTAAGGGTATTTATTTCTTTCAAAACCCAAAGAGAAAACTTCGAGTCTAGGACATCAAACCTCCTCTTTTGTGACACCACATTTCTATTTATTTTAGAGGCAAGATTAAATATTCCTCGAAAATTAGAATCCATACTAGCTTTTGTTTCTTTTATTAGCTCTGTTTGAAGAAAGCTCACTAGAGTGATGGGTTCAATAGTTTCAACTTTTTGTTCTCCAAATATGCTTTTCATCTTTTCGTAGGTGTCAAAGGCATCCTTCCCAAGAAAATCATTTTCAAACATAGAGTCCAAGACACGTCTATGAGCGAGAGGTAGACCAACATAAAAACTCCCAAGACACAATTTTATGTGAAACTGAGGCCTAGGCTCACTTCTATTTTTAATAATCTATCCCATGCTTCCTTTAAAGAATCATCACTCAAATATTCGAAATTTAAAATTCCTGAATCTTCTCCTAAGTATGGAGTGAAAGGCATGTCATGAGTAGAACTAGCCATAACGACAAGGCAAGCAAATGAACAAAAAGTCAAACAAGCAAAAAGCTAATGGAAAATATTTTTCTAATTTTGTAAAAACTTTTCAAAAGTGGGGGAGATGAAAACCAGAGGCAAAAGGCATATAAAGTAAATGCAAGGAGATGAAAGTTTATGCGTATATACTTGATAGATGTTGATTATGTCTCCCCGAAAACGGTGCCAGAAATTGGCAAGTTGATGGAAGACTATCTTGATGTGAATCGTCCCTGGCAACAACGCCAGAAATTCTTCCTCCTTCTTGACATATGCATTGGTTTTTCCCCAAAGAGGAGAGGTTGATGCAATACAGTAGAGATAAGGATTTCCCTCATTTAAGAACCATGGTTATCAATCCAGTAGGAGAACCAAGAAACAACTCGTTTGAACCACCTACACACAAAATAACAACTTCTTGCACCCAACAGAAACAAGGGGTTGTCAATCCCTTGGCGGTCAATTGCAAGGATTAAATATTATAGCGATAAATAGATAGATAAAAATACAAATTAAAAGAACAGTAAATGAATTGCAGCAAAGTATTTTTGGATTTTAATAAATGATAAAATTAGACCAGGGGGCATACTTTTCATTAGAGACTTCTCTCAAGAAAATAGCATACGGTGGGTAAACAAATTACTGTTGGACAATTGATAGAAAAATAATTAATCATGACGATATCCAAGGCAATGATCATGTATATAGGCATCACGTCTGAGGCAAGTAGACCAAAATGATTGTACATCTACTACTATTACTCCACACATCGATCGCTATCCAGTATGCATCTAGAATATTTAGTTCATAAAGAATGGAGTAACGCCTTAAGCAAGATGACATGATGTAGACAAAGTAAATTCACGCATGAATAAACCCCATGTTTTTACCCTTAATAGGAATGATACATATGTGTCATGTCCCCTTCTGTCACTGGGATTGAGCATCGCAAGATCGAACCCATTAGAAAGCACCTCTCCCGTTGTAAGATAAATCAATCTAATTGGCCAAACAAAAGCAATAGATCGGAGAAAATGTGAAGCTATAATAATCATGCATCAAAGAGTTCAGAGAAAACTCAAATAATATTCATGGATAATCTTATCATAAACTCACAATTCATCGAATCCTAACAAACACACTGCAAAATGTGATTACGTCGAATAGAATTCCAAGAACATTGAGAACATTATATTGAAGATCAAATAGAGAGAAGAAGCCATCTAGATACTAACTATGGACTCATAGGTCTGTGGTAAACTACTCATGCATCATTGGAAGGGCAACAAGGTTGATGGGACCCGTCTGCCTCCCACTCGCCGTGATTAGTGGCGCGTTTAGATTACCCATGCCTGTGTTGATGAGAATCCCGTAATAAGGGGACGCGATCTTTGCCTTGACAGGACGTGTCAAAGAAACTGCCTCGCAATATGTGTTGTGGCAGGTTGTGGGAAAACGGCTCTAATGATAGTCTGACCGTAATAACATGCCACGTTGCCTAAAAAGTTCTCAGCAGATTGCATTTGTGAAATATCATTCTCTCTACAGCGGTGTGTAAAGATCATTTTGTGGATCCGGACACGATTCAAGTGTTCAATAATTACTTCGGAGTATTCAGAGGAGGAACCCGCCTTGCAATGCCGAAGACAATACTTCATGCCGGACTCATCGTCATTGAAGCCTGGTTCAGGGGCTACTGAGGGAGTCCTGGATTAGGGGGTATCCGGACAGCCAGACTATATACATCGTTCGGACTATTGAAGCGTCAAGATACAAGACTCAAGACTTCGGCCCATGTCCGGATTGGACTCTCCTTGGCGTGGAAGGCAAGCTGTCAATTCGGATATTGTGTTTCCTTTCTTGTAACCGACTCCATGTAAACCCTAGCCCTCTCCGGTGTCTATATAAACCGAAGAGGTTGATCCTTAGAAGGCCGATCACAATTACAATCATACCATCATAGGCTAGATCTTAGGGTTTAGCCTCTACGATCTCGTGGTAGATCTACTCTTGTACTACCCATATCATCAATATTAATCAAGCAGGAAGTAGGGTTTTACCTCCATCGAGAGGGCCCGAACCTGGGTAAACATCTGTGTCCCTTGCTTCCTGTTACCATCGGCCTTGACGCATAGATCGGGACCCCCTACCCGAGATCCGCCGGTTTTGACACCGACACCAGGGGCTTCTTATGGCACCCCATAATACGGCAAGACCAGTCCGAACACTTACAATAGTGCGGCACCCAGAACTTATAGCATTATATGCATCAGCTCCTGTCGGCGTTCTGGGAACGGGGGTACCCAGACTTACCTGCCTGCGGCCTGCGGCGTGGCTCCAGGAGTGTCCCAGTACGGCCCATCTTCATCAACACATGCTCAAGACCCTCACGAGGGGCCAAGCCTCACGGGGCGGACGACATGAGGCTTCCTCGGGCACGGCCTCGTCAGGCTGGCTCATGAGGAGGCAGAGAGATCAAGGCGGGGTACCTCACGAGGTGCTTATGACGCAAGCCATGACTACAAGGGCCAGGCGGGCGCCAGCCTGCGCAGAGTCCTTGTTTCCTCTTTGGTGCAAAGGGGGAAGCGCAGGCGAGGGTATCAAGCAAAGGCAACCATTGCGGTGCAACAAGACCAAGACCAGCAGGACGGCAGGGTGGAGGTCATCGTAGAGCCCAAGCCGGCGTCATTGTCAGGGTCTTTGGCAGGCAAGGACCAACTTTAGTCAGGATAAGTGTACTAGATGTTCCCCTTCAAAATGGCAAATTGTTGGCGCCCTTCCCGCTCAATATTTGGGAAGAGGCCCAGGGTAGAGGCATCTAAAAAGGGATCCCGGATCCGCATTTGGAAGAGAGAGAGATCAACAACAGAGAGAGAGAGAGAGAGAGGCGACTGAACTCCCCTAGCAGTTCATCGCACCAGCCAAGAACAGACCCTCGCGAGGCTGTTCTTCCTTGTACTGTTAATCATCAGCCCCAGAGGCAATCCACCACACCACACACTGGAGTAGGGTATTACACCACAATGGTGGCCTGAACCAGTATAAATCTCGTGTCTCTTGTGTTGTTCTTCGTGTAGTCTTAGATCCTTGTGAGGCGGCAAGACATGGGTAGGCAGGGGGTGTGATCTCCGCGTGCACCCCAGAGTTCGAATCTTGAGGGTCTGCCGGAACCCGAAATCCGACATTTGGCGCGCCAGGTAGGGGTGCACCGGAATCAGCCTTCCGTCGCCTCGTGTTTCACCGCCCGTCGCATCCATGTCAGACGCTCGTCAAGCCCGCTCCGAGCGCCGGGCCGCTCTCGCCACTCGCGTTGCCCAGACGGCCCCCGTCGGCGGGCGCCCCCGCCGTTCCCCGTTGCCTGCCGTCAACGCCGCCACCGGACCGGCGGGGAACGAGTAGCAGGCGTCGTCCCTGCATCCTTCGGTGTGGCGAGAAGGCCGCACCGCCACCCCGTCGCTAACCCTAGCCGGTTCCTCGTCCCACGCCCGTCGCGCCCCTGCGGATGCGCACGCCATGCTGCTCCTGGTGTGGGAGCTCCTGCACTACCGTCCCATCGACGACCTCTACGATGAGTGGCTCGCCCGCATGACCGAGCTCGTTAGCGCTGCTGGGGGCTGCCCTGAGCCATCCCTCTCGCTGCACCACGCCCAGCCCTGTGCAGGAAACGAAGCTCTGGGGGCGCCTCAGCCGCCTCCCCATCAAGAAGGCGCCTTGGCCCCAAGGCGGGTGGCCCCTGGGTGGAACCCACTCCGTCCGGCGCCAGCACATCAAGAGAAGAGCTGCCAGGAGATCCCTCACCCCCAAGAAGCAGCCCGTGTGCTCCCCGCACCGGACTGGCACGAACGCGCTCCCGCTCCAGCGCATCAAGACCCCGCGCTGCACCTGGCGGCAGCGCACAGGGACCTTCAAGATCAAGCTCTCCATCACCCAAGGCCTCCCGCGGCCACCGCAGGCTACCGTGCCTTCACCGCCGAGCTGCGTAGCGTGGCCTGGCCGGGCAAGTTCAAGCTAGACCTGCCCCCACGCTATGATGGCATGGCTGACCCTGCGGAGTTCCTCCAGCTCTATGAGCTGGGCATCGAAGCCAATAATGGGGATGAGAAGGTCATGGCAAACTGGTTCCCCATGGCGCTCAAGGACGGCGCCCGCACCTAGCTCCTGAACCTGGCTCCTGGCACGATATCCTCCTAGGATGAGATGCGCACCTGATTCATCGCCAACTTCCAAGGCACCCGCGACCGGCCGCCGGCCATGAGCGACTTGCACCGCATCAAGCAGCAGCCGGGAGAGACCCTACAGAAGTTCATCCAGCGCTTCAATAGCGCTCTCCTTAAGATCCCCAAGGTGTCCGAGGAGGCCATCATCTCGGCCTTCTCTGACGGCGTCGGGACGTCAAGATGAAGGAGGAGCTCGCGATTCATGAGGACTTGTGCACCTCCCTGGAGCTATTCAATCTGGCGACCAAGTGCGCTAGGGCTGAGGAAGGGCGTCTTTCCCTCCTTGAGCTGTCAGCTGTTGATCTAGAAGAGAAGAAGCCCAAGGCCAAGGACGTGAAGCGCAAGGGGGCTGCCGTGCTTGCAGCAGAGCCGGACACAAGCGAGGCAGGGATCAGCCTGAGTCATCCAAGGGCAGCCAGTACTGCGTGTACCATGACCTCCACACCCACAACACCAACGAATGCCAAGAGCTCAGGGCCGTGCGAGACGTGCGTGCCGGCCGACGCCCCGAGCGCAGTGACCGGGGCTATGGCCGAGGAGGAGGAAGAAGTGGAGGACGATGGGAAGACCGTGGCCCTCGCCAAGGGTGGCACGACCGACCTCGCGAGGACCGCTGGCAGGACCAGCCTCGTGAGGTAGTTGGAGGGACCCACCTCACGAGGGGGGTTGGAGGGAACAGCCTCGCGAGGATCACCCACAAGGCAACGCATGCCTCCCTCCTCTACCACCACAGCCGAGGAGGAATGAAGACCATCATCAGGACGAGGGGGCTGGAGGCTTCCAGGAGCCACGCGCCATCGCTTGCATCTTGGGCGGCACTCAAGCCCCAGCCTCTTAGCGCATCTTCAAGCAGTTTGCTCGCGAAGTGAATGCAGTCCTCCCCAAGCTTGAGGCCACGCGCCCTCTCAGGTGGTCAGCGTGCACTATCACGTTCAGTTTAGCGGATCAGCTCAAGTGCGCGGCCACAGCCGGAGTCCTCCCGATGCTTTGTTCCCTAATCGTCAGCAATGTGCAAGTCACCAGGACCCTCATCGATGGCGGAGCAGGGCTCAATGTCCTATCCGTCGAGACGTTCAACAATCTCCAAGTGCCCTACAATCAGGTGCAGCTGACCAAGCCTTTCTCAGGAGTCACTGATGGTTCCACGGTTCCGATAGGGCAAGTCCGCCTTCCTGTTACCTTCGGGAAGCGCGACAACTACCGCACCAAGCTCATTGACTTTGATGTCGCTCACATCCGCCTGTCGTATAATGCCATCCTCGGGTACCCAGCCCTGGCCAAGTTCATGGCCGTGACCCATCATGGCTACAATGTCCTCAAGATGCCAGGAAGTAGTGGAGTCATCACGGTGCCTTGTGAAGAGAGAGACGCTGTGTGTTCTCTAGAACGTGCTTTCCAAGCCGCATCAATTGAAGACCCAGATCACAGGAGCGGGAGGCTTCCCGAGGCTGCTCCTAAGAAGAAGAAGACATCGCCTGGCCCGACCCCTCAGGAGGCAGGCCCCTCAGGGTCCGTGCCTGTTCATGGGGCACCTCCTTCTGTCGCATAGGAAGGCGCGCCCGGCGCCCTCCTTGAGCAAGGCTCAGGGGCTCTCTCCTGGAGGGCCATCGACTTTGCTAGGATCACGAGGGAGGCGCTCGGGCACCACTTGGAGGCGTGGTTCAAAGCACGTTTTCCTCAGGAAGGAGCAAGGCAAGGAGGGCCAAACCATCAGGAATTCGTCAGCGAGATCATTTAGGAGTTGCACGAGTCAAGAGTCATGAGTGGCAGCCGCCGCTTACCCGCCGTAGCTCCTCATCCAGGCGAGGATGGCGAGCTGCGCGTCTGCATCGACATACCAGGAGTCAACCAAGCCACCTCTCAGGAGCGCCTCTGGCCCTCACGCGTGGGACGCTGCGAAGGTCCACCCCACAGCTATGTTCGCATGCCTTACGGCCTGCCGAACGTAGCTGCTGTGCGTCAGTGCCTCATGAGGAGCATCATGGAGGCTCAAGCGGTCAGGCATTCCGCAGTCCCGGTGGAGATGGAGATAGTACGCGAGGAGCCGCCAGCGCCTCCAGAGCCTCTCGAGGCCCCTGGGCCTGGGGGCTCGTGAAGATCGTCCCCCGCAGTGCACGTCGTTTGCTACTTCAGCATCCCTCCATCTTCAACATTATCAGATGACATCCTTCAAGTTTCATTTTCAGCTGGGAGCACCCCCCCGGGGGCTGCATCATTCCCAGGCCACGTGGGTCCGTCCCTGCGGCATGTATGCCTTTGATTCATGTTTTAGCTTACTTTATTAGGGGCACCCCTCGGGCTGCATTTTGCCCAAGCCGCCCGGGCCATACCCAGTGGCATGTATCCCTCTTGCGTTTATTCGGGTCATGCGTTTGACCCATCATGATCGTTATTTGATGCATGTCCATGGCACCCCTCTTCCTTCATGTCGGCCGCTTGCATGTTAAAGGGGGGTACCTGAGCATCACGACTCATGGGCTCCTACTGGCTCTCCAGCCCTCACCCTGTGGCCTTGTCCACGGCATCGTGACCTGGCATACCAGTGATGGCTGAGCCCGCTCGAGGGCCGGGACCCGAGGACGTAGAGCACCGACATCTAACCAAATTTGCAGGAACACATTACAAGAAAAGGCCCAAAGCCAGGCGCAACCCGCCTTGAGGTAGGGCCCCGTTAGTCCCGTGCTGGCTCACGGGTGCCTAGATACACCTCGCCAGGCCCTACCGTGCCAGCCACGTGTCAGGGCGGGGCTGTACACGCCCCGGGGGATCCTCCCGGAGGGGAGCCCCCTCCCACGCACCAGTGGAAGCACCATGCTCCGTGCTGGCTGATGACACTACCGAGGAGCGGTTATGCCCATACACATACGGAAGCGCTATGCTCCGCGCTGGTGATAAACAACTGAGGATGGCCCCCGGCCGCATCAACCTCAAGGAGCCTAGAGCTCAATGTCCGGCCTCATCGTAACGCCTCCCCTCGGGAGTGCCACGCGAGGGGGCTGGGCACGGGGGCTACACCTGTGTCATGCCCAGGTGTACGCCACCCAGCCAGGCCCATTGGGCCTGGTTCGTCGCACGCCTCTCCCCGAGCGGAGCCAAGGTACGAAAGCCATTTGAACGTCAAGGGGGACTCCTGAGCATCGCGACTCAAGAGCCTAGCTGGTCACGTAGCCCCTCACCCCTTAGTTCCGAAAGGCTAACGGCAGTTGAGGTATGCGCGCGGCCGGGCTCTGTAGACGTAGAACGGTAAATTCACCCATACATCTCACCTCCCTACTTGCTTTTCGTGCGTCAAGGGGGACTCGTGAGCATCGCGACTCAGGAGCTTAACTTGTCACGTAGCCCCTCACTCCTTGGTCCCGGCCTAGTTTCCGGTCAGGGCTAACGGTGGCTGAGGTATGCGCGGGGCCAGGCTCTGCCGACGTAGAACACAAGCAAGTAGGAAGGAAAAACACAAACCTTAAGGAACTCAAAAGAAAATATTACAGAACATAGAGTGGTTTGACAATGCCAAACACAAGTTTAAACGCCTCTGAAAGTGCTAGTTATCGACTAGAGGGGGGTGAATAGGCGATTTTTACGAAAGTCTTCAAGACGTGGATGTTTTAAAGACAAACAATAGAAATGGCCTAATTGATATGCAGCAGAAGATAAACTACACTAAGCAAGCCATAGTCAAGTATGCGATAATGTGAAAGTACAAAGACTAATAGCAGCTAGGTAGTAAGGATCAGGATGCAAGATAGTATGAAGCCAACAAACTATAGTAGTCAAGCAATGAAATCAAACAGGTATGACAATTAAGCAATGACTCCACGAAGACAAACACTAAGTAAAGGGGGAGAGGATAGAACCAGTCACTTGTTGAAGACACAAGATTTCTTGGACCAGTTCCAGTTGCTGTGACAACTGTACGTCTGGTTAGGGAGGCTGAGATTCAACTCAGAAGACCGTGTCTTCACCTTATTCCCCTTGAGCTAAGGACACCTAGTCCTCGCACAATCACTCTGGTAAGTCTTCAAGGTAGACTTCCGAACCTTCATAGACTTTGTTCACCAGCGATCCACAATGACTCCTGGATGCTCAGAACGCGATGCCTAACCGGCTGGAGGATTCACAGTCCTCAAGTGTAATAAGTCTTCAGGTCACACAGACAGAAAGACTTCAGTGATGCCTAAAACTCTTTGGCTCTGGGTGTTTGGGCTTTGTCCTCGCAAGGATTTCTCTCTCTCAAAGGCTTCGAGGTGGGTTTCTCTCAAACGACAAAAGCCGTAAACTAACTCTAAGCAGCCACCAATTTATGGTGTAGGGGGTGGGTTATTTATAGCCACAAGGCAACCCGACCTGATATGTCCAAAATGACCCTGGGTCACTAAGGAATTGACACGTGTTCCAACGGTCAAATTTCAGACACACATGACAACTTTACTTGGGCTACAAGCAAAGCTAACTCATCCTGCTGTGGATAAGATTTGCTCTTATTGTCTTCGCTCGAAGACATAGGATTTTGGTTGAGCATCACTTCAGTCATTCTGACTTAGTTCACTTGGACCCCACTTAACAGTACGATGGTTCCTATGACTCAACAAAGAAGAAAAGGAAACAACGAGACGACACAGTCTTCGTGCTCCATAGTCTTCACTCAATGTCTTCTCATGTCATAGTCTTCAATGTGAATATCTTCACATACCACCATTGTCTTCAATGTCTTCATACATTTTTAGGGGTCATCTCCGGTAGGTAAACCGAATCAATGAGGGACACTACCTGCGTTATCCTGCAACTCTCACAAACGCATTAGTCCCTCAACCAACTTTGTCGTCAATACTCCAAAACCAACAAGGGGTGGCACTAGATGCACTTACAATCTCCCCCTTTTTGGTGATTGATGACAAACTGGTTGAAGTTTTCAACGGGGATAAAGTATGTGAAATTGTAAAGGATAGGGTATTGTCTTCATAAGTGGCAAAGGCTCCCCCTGAAGATGTGCATATAAGTAATTTGCTTTTGGAATGCAAATGCACATGGCAGGTTGTACTTGTGGAGATCCTCTTCAACTTATGAAGATAATTCATCATGCATGAAATGATGTAACAAAAGAAATGACATGCATAATGAAAAATGGACGTCTGCAGAATGATCTAAGTGCGGAAGTTATCATCACACATGCGGAATTTATCATCGCATTACAGAAAAGCAAATAAGTAGCAGACACTGCACCAAGTACGTCTGCACCGCCAAACAACAATGACAACCCTGATGCTTCTCCTACTCATGAGAACGAGTAGATGCTCTATGTCTTCAAACCTTTTTGGTCATTACTGACAAAAGGGGGAGAAGCGTATGAGTTCATAGTCTTCAAGCGGGTTCATATGGGCGGTTGCTTTGTATTTTTCCTCATGTTTACAACTCAAAGAACCAAATGTATCAAAAGCGAGAGTTGTAAACACGAGGCAAAATATAAAGCAACCGCCCATATGAACCTGCTTGAAGACTATCAACTCATACGCTTCTCCCCCTTTTGTCAGTAATGACCAAAAAGGTTTGAAGACATAGAGCATCTACTCGTTCTCATGAGTAGGAGAAGCATCAGGGTTGTCGTTGTTGTTTGGCGGTGCAGACGTACTTGGTGCAGTGTCAATGCGTGCAGAAGTAGGAGGCGGTGAAGTAGCATCGTCTTCATCATCGATCATTCTGGCATTCACAGTTGCCGCGGAGGAAGAATAGTCAGAGTCTTCAAGAGATGGGGTTCAACGTAGGACAACATTCCATGGAGGAGTGGAGTCAAACCTGAATCTTTTAGTGAAGCCATCGTCTTGAAGATCTTCTTCAGCACTAAGCAGCGTCAAACTCTTCCATGATCGTCGACAGGTCTCGTGAGTGACAAAGGCATTCTTGGTGGCAAGATTTCGAATGCGATTGACATCCACCAAGAGGCTTTGCATCTGTCGCTTGAGCCAAAAGTGATGCTTATCTTGTTTCTGATGCAGTGCCACAAGTAGTTCTCGGTCATTCAGAACACGAGAGCGCTTCTTGGGTCTTTGGGCAATAGTGCTCTCAGTACCTTCAGTTGGCGCATGATGAGGCAGACAAGTATTCCCAGCCATTGGATAGATACGAGTTATTGCTTGGACTCCTTCCATGGGCTGAGTGAAGCTATGGTGTTCAGCATTTTGAAGACAAAGAGGCTTCTTGGCAGGCTCAGGGTATATGGCTTCAACTGACAGATCAACCTCTGGTAGAAAGATCAGATGATTGCGAGCAGAGGGCTGATAGTTGATAGCAGAGTGTAGCTTGATGAGGCGCATGACCCATGGAGCATAGAACTTAAGGCCAAAAAAGTCAGATCCAGATGCAGCAAGTTGCCGGATGAAGAATTCTTGTGTATCGAAGCTGATGCCATTGAGGATGTAAAAGACCAATGTCTTCATGGCTCCTTCAAGTTTTGTAACTGATGAATGCCCTTTGATAGGCCATAGAGTCCGCCTGATGATGTGATATATGGTGCGAGGCAGATACTCAAGGTCATCAACAAAGAACTCTATTGGGTATTTAGCGTCATGTGGCAAAGGATTCATCATGCTCAACATCTGGCTCATGTTGGGTTCTAGCTTATGGAAGATGCTTTCCAGTGCATTGCGGTGGAGTTGACAATTAGGTTCGTACAGCTCTTCGGGAGTGGATAAGCCTGTAAGCTCAATGATGTCATGAGCTTTGGCTTCATGATGAACATTTCCAGTCATCCACTCGAGAACCCATGTCTTTATATCCCTGTTGTAGCCGCGAATGTGGAGGGTAGCATAGAATTGAAGCAAAAGTTCCTCATTCCAATGTTCTTTGTCTGTCAAAAAGCTGAGCAGACCTGCATCACGAAAGTAGTCAAGTGCTTCTTCTAAGCATGGCAGTCCAGCAATGGCTTCAGTGTCGAGGCGCATATGAGGGAAAATGCGCCCTTGATCATACAGAACGCAGGAGTAATACCTTCGCTGCTAATAACTCCAGAAATGATCAGGTGATATTCTTGGCTTTGTGTAGGGGTTCTTTGCGCTGTCAAATAACGTGTTGTGGCTTTTCAAGACATTTGCATTGAAGGACCCTGTTGAGTTGGCAGTTCCTGGGAACCTTGGCAGTCTTGGCTTTGGTTTATGGACCTGAGGCCTATGCTCAACATGATAATCAAACTGAGGACCAGAAGCAGTAGGCAGAGGGACCAGAACGGGCCATCGAACAGTGGTTAGCTGACCATGATTGTATGCTTGCTCAATAGTATAGGGCCTTGGTGGCAGAACATGAGCAGTGGCATCAACTGAGGCTTCAGGCCGTACAACAGACACTTCAGGAGCTGTTGCATCATTGGTTTCGGGCACATTAGTTGGTGCAAGCTCCACATTAGTTTCAACCATGACAACGTCATTGGCTTCATTGGTGTTGGTGGTGGCAGCCTCAAGATTTTCAACCTCCACTTGATGAGCTGGAGGGTCGAGCACTGGCATGTTCACATCAGGAACAACTTCTTCAGTATTGGGGGGAGTGGGGACACGTACGTCTTCTTGATTGTCATCAGCTGATGCAGCCAGATTGTCTTCAGCAGCTTGGGATTCAGACACGGAGATATTCACAGTCAGAGTGGCTTCTAGAAACACTTGACGTGCAACAAATGAGTGGTGCACTTATCCTTCTGGAATGCTCGAAAGAGGGACCTGAGGCCTTTGTCCTTTGTGAAGCCTGCGAAAAGCTGGCGACGCCTTTGGAGATGGATTTGGCTGGGCCTCAAGGTCTTCTTGTTCTTCTTGAACAGGCGGTGTAACTTGTGGTTGTGGTTGGGGAGTACTTGGGGAGTCTTGTTGCTGTGGGTGATCGGCCCATGATGCATCCTGAGCAATTGGCGTCAAAGGACGACCAATGCTGATGAGTTTGCTGTTCATGAGAACAGGCGATGATACCAAGTTGTGTTTGATCTGAGGAAGAACGTCATCATCTTCAACATTGTCATGGTGACCAATGTCTTCAGCAGCGGTGGGTTCAACTGCTGGAAGTCTTCAGCTTCATAAGCCTCTGTGGAAGCAGACTCATGAACTGTCAGCTGTTGTTCGTGGTGTTCAGATGCAGGACGCACCATTGAGATGGGTTCAACAACCAAGGGCTCTGTGGGAGCAGCCCGATTCTTCTTGGTTTTGCGCTTCTTCTTGGAGGGAGCAGCATTAGAGGCTTCAGTAGTTTTCCTTTTTCTGGCTTCAGCCTCTGCAGCCCTCGTCTTCTTCAGTCCTAAAGCGGTTGACATGACCTTTGGCTTCGAGCCAGTCATGCTGCTTGGGAAGACTATTCGAGGTTCTTCCTGCCTTGAAGGTGCAGATTGAGCAGTTGATAACTTCTTCTTCTTTGCAGCCATTCTTGGGTCAATGCCAGGACGACCAAGAGACTTGCGCTTCTCAGCCTCATTGTAGGCTAGCACACACTTGTCAGCCAGACTCTTCATACGCTCACGAGAGCCTTGAGCTTCTTCATGCTTCTTATGAAAGGCTTCTTTGAGCTCGTGCATCATGATCTTGAAGTTTTTGACATCTTGGACACTGAGCTTGGCCACATGCTTCTTGAACTGAGCCTTCTCATAGTCGATTTTGTTCTTCAGTTCAACAATGCGCTGAGCAAGAGCTAGCTCAGAAGCAATGGCGCCATTGAAGGCGACGCTGAGGCCAATGGGAAGTTGCAGATCATCAAAGCTAAGATTTGGGGTGTCAAACCACTCATCAATGAAGTTACGGATGATTGCCACATCAAAGAGAGGCAAATTATTGAAGATCTCTGCTTCTTCCTTGCTCTTTATCAGTTGCTCAAGGGCATCATCCGCAAGATCTTCATCGCTGGACAGATCAATGTGCTCTTCTCGCAGAATGGCAGCAGGAGTCAAGATTTGATCAGTGTGCTTGACGATTTTCTTTTTCTTCTCCGTCTTCTTGGAGATACGTGATATATCCTCAGACTGCACACTGTCTTCCGGAGGTGCAGTGGCCAGTGGCTTCACATGTGAAGCTTTTGGAGGAGCATCTGATCCTGAAGCCTTAAGTTTCTTTGGCTTCTGCGGCTTTGGAGGAGGAGCTGGGGCTTCATTAGTGTCAGCATCATTATCAGAATGATCCACTTTGGCACCTTGGACCAAGATGTAAGTGATGAGGCCATCAATGTTGGAGAATGGGCCGATGACATTCTGTTCTGCATCACGTGAGCCGTCAGCACGGGGAGCAGAGGGACCAGGATTGAAGTCTAATCCCAATGACTTCTTGTTTTCTTTGGCTGATGCCTTTGCATGCTGAAAGTTACGCTTGAAGAGATTGTCGTCACGACACCAGAGCAATGATGTTGAGTTGGCATTTTCAGGCTGAGGTCCACGGACCATACAGGGATAGAAACCCTGTGCAATTGCTTCAGCTCTGTTCTTGGGTTGAAGGCCTTGATAGAGAATATCACCCCAAGGACTTTTGATAGCATTCTTCTCAGCATATTCCTGGGTCACTAACTTGTATTTGAACCATTGTTCAGCCCAATATCGTCGAATCCATTGGATCCATGTCTTGCGCTGATGATAATTCTCTTCAGGATCTGTCTTATAAAGTTCTGCGAGGTCATCATGCAAATCTTTTGATGTTCCCCCTCGACGCTGTCTGCCACCCTTCCTTACTGACTTCTCTCTAGACATGAACTTCAAACTGAATGGTTTCAATACGTTCAGAGGCTTCAAGAGCTTTCGCTTGCTGGACAAACAGGAACTGGCTTCAGGAGAATCAATATGATGCTGTAAGAATTCTGCAAACGAATGCAGACTATGAGAACCAAGGGATTCTCCCACGGACATGTACCTGTGACAGCATTAGAGATGCGAGGGAAGGGGAAGAGGTCATATGCATTCTCAGAAGATTTTGAGATAAATTAGTTTGAAGACATTGACCTCACGATGCGAAGACATTCACTTATATGTTGAGAGTTGGTTCCAGATTTGTACGAATCAGTGAATAAGTACAAGTGAGGAATCTAACTAGATATGAAGCTTAAGTGAATATACTAGGCAGTATGAGGTGCAGACAGACTAGATCTAAAATTGTATAGGTAGAAACCACTTTTGGTAAATAGGATGAATCTTTGAGGATCAAAAAGATGGTAAAAATAGAGTTATATTTACCACACGACGAACTACTAGATGGGATGAATAGGAGACCGAGCAGTTCAATCCACCATGCCCTAACTTGGCGACGGAGGACACCTACGGCGGCGGCGGAGAAGACGATGTCCGCGGCCGGCGTGAGGACGGTGTCGGAGAAGTCGCGGTAGCTAAGCGCTTCGTTGCCGGCGTCGTCGAGAGCTAGCGGTGGCGGTAGGGTTTTGACGAGGTGGAGAGGTGGAAGAAGGTTTTCTTTACAGCAAGAGGCATGTATTTATAAGGAAGTGTGCAGCACAACGCAATTACGCAGGTGCCCCTGGCGGTTCACATCTGAGGGGCACGTGGCAAGCATGCAACATACTCAGAGTTGTCCCACGTTCCCATGCCCGCCAGGCATGTCGGATGGTTGTTCCTGCTTCTCCGGATTTCAGCCAATAAAGATAAATTAGTTAAAACAGACTTAATGTTTGTCTCTGTGTCTTCTGCTGAGTAGGACGCAGAGAAGACATTCGACAGTTTCAATAGAATGCATATGATTTGGACAGATAGAGTTTAACATAGAAAGCACAGAGTAAATAGGGTCCGATCACATTCACTTAGTTCAAAAGATTCAAATAGGGAGATATAGCTATAAGTGAATGCTGTAGAGGACAGAACACTAGTATATATATATATGTATCAGAAAGCAATCAAATCATCATAGTGAAGAGAATCATGAAGATAAGTTGAAGTTGAAGACAAACAGAATGCAAAGACATTGCAAATATAACGCCATCAGTGAAACACTTCAAACAATGAAATTTGGTGTCACGCCCAATATGCGACCCTATCCAAAAGGAACTCGAAGGTCCCACCAAGGATAGACCCGCATATTGAAACACTTTTGCAAGGTGGATATCATTACATCAACATTACATAATAGATGGGGATACATACATAAGGCATACAATGCCACATGAATACAACATCACAATACATCAGAGCATCATCCGACTACGGATGAATCACAAACAGAAACTCAAATGACATCCACCCTGCTAGCCCAGGCTGCCGACCTGGAACCTATCCCCTGATCGAAGAAGAGGCAGAAGAAGAACTCAATGCAAGCAAGCATCTCTCTCGCGTCATGATCATCGCATGAACCTATACCTGCAACTGTTGTTGTAGTAATCTGTGAGCCACGAGGACTCAGCAATCCCATTACCATGGGTATCAAGACTAGCAAAGCTTAAAGGGAAAGGAAGGGGTAAAGTGGTGAGGCTGCATCAGCGGCTAAGCATGATATGGTGGCTAACATACGCAAATATGAGCGAGAAGAGAGCAAGCGGAACGGTCGTCAACTAGTAGTGACCAAGAAGTGATCCTGAACTCCTACTTACGTCAAACATAACCCAGAAACCGTGTTCACTTCCCGGACTTCGCCGAGAAGAGACCATCATGGCTACACACGCGGTTGATGCGTTTTAATTCGGATCTGGTGTCAAGTTATCTACAACCGGACATTAACAAATTCTCATCTATCTATAACCGCAGGCACGGCTTTCGAAAGATTATACCCTGCAAGGGTGTCCCAACTTAGCCCATGACAAGCTCTCGCGATCAACGAAGGAATAGACCTTCTCCCAGGAAGACCCGATCAGACTCAGGATCTCGGTTTACAAGACATTTCGACAATGGTAAAACAAGACCAGCAAAGCCTCCCACTGTGCCGACAAATCCCGATAAGAGCTGCACATATCTCGTTCTGAGGGCACACCGGATGAGCCAGACGTCGGGTTGGCATAGACCCTGGTTGCCCAGGGTGCGCCGGACATCGCTCGGTTTGGACCAACACTGAGACAAGCACTGGCCCGGGGGGGGGGGGGTAAAATAAAGATGACCCTCGCGATGCGCAACTACCAAGGGAAAAAGGGCTAGGTGAGGCGAATGGTAAAACCAAGGTTGGGCCTTGCTGGAGGAGTTTTATTCAAAGCAAACTGTCAAGGGGGTCCCATAAATCACTCGACCGCGTAAGGAACGCAAAATCCGGGAACATAACACCGGTATGACGGAAACTAGGGCGGCAAGAGTGGAACAAAACACCAGGCAAAAGGCCGAGTCTTCCACCCTTTACCAAGTATATAGATGCATTAATAATAAAATAAGAGATATTGTGATATCCCAACCAAAATCCTGTCCACCCTAGAGAAATCTTCAACTTCACCTGCAACTAGCAACGCTATAAGAGGGCTGAGCAAAGCGGTAACATAGCCAAGCAACGGTTTTCATAGGAAAGGTGTCAAAGGTTAGAGGTTCATGGCTATTTGGGATGACTTGATGAGCAAAAGATAGGTAATGCAACATAGTGATAGAACAAAGCAACTAGCATAGCAATGATAGTAGTGAGATCCATGGTAGCGGTCATCTTGCTTGAAATCCCGCTAGGAAGAAGAACGAGTCCATGAAGAAGACGAACGGGAGTAGTCGAACGAATCCTCACAGTCGCAACATTACCGGAACTATTGAGGAGAAGCACACCCGAAAGAAGCAAACAACATGGTAAACAACCAATACATAAACATGGCATGATGCACAACCAAGTATGATGCATGTCCGGTTTAATGAGGCATGGCATGGCAAAGTGCAACAAACAATACTACAAGTTAAGTGGAGCTCAATATGCAACGAGTTGCACATTGACAAAACACCACATCAATTATTCAGTTCATCTCGTTTATGCTACTCATCAATATTAAATGTTGTTAAACATGGCAAGGGGTGAAGCATATGAAAACTAACTATTTAGGCAAGTTTAAACGAGGCCGGAACAACAAACAACAAGGAAAATCCCTATGTGCAAATTATGGATTTGGTACTGTTCTGCCCTAAACACAATTTTAATGTTGTTAAACAGCAACATAAAGTGCACCATGTTAATCTAGGCATTTTTCGACCCCATTTACATATAAAGTTTATTAAATTCGGAGCTACGGTTATTTAGTTATGAAATAAATCATTTTAACATGGCATATTTGCAAATTAACACAAACAGCATTTTAAACATTTTTAACATAGATGAAAGTGACATATTATTAATCTACACAATTTTCTGAGCATTTTACATATATAAATTATTTTAATCCGATGCACGGTTGTGGAGTTATTATATGCATGAACTTCAGGCATTTTTCTGAAAATATGTTAATCCTGGGAGAAATGATAAAATCGCAGACATGAAAAAAAAACACGTGGGCTGAATCTGGCGGAACTGGGCAGGGGAAAACTGCTCACTTTGCAGGCTGGGCCCGGGTCGGTGAGGAAGCGCGCTGGGCTGGAGGCAGCTCACCATGGGCTGAGGCCCAGGTCGGGTGGAGGCGGCCGGCTAGCTTGAGGGCGGTGCGGGCAGGCCGCGGAGGAGGCCGGGCCCTCCTGGCGCTGGCTGGGCCAGGGCGCTGGGGAGGCCCATGCGGGCCGACTGGATCGGGCAGCTGGCTACGCTGGGCCGCGGTCAACGCGAGCGGATGACTGCGCTCTGCTTGTCCCGAGCAGAGACATGGCGGCGGCGGTGGCTGGCTCTCCGGCGAGAGGAGCCGGCGATGCAAGGCGAGGCGGGAGGGACCCCGACCAGATCTGAGCGGATCGGGTCCGGCCGGATCCGTTCCCGGTAGTGGCGAGGCCGGGCGACGACAGGAGCTCCTGCGGCGGCGCTGTCCACGGAGAGAGAGAGAACGGGTGAGGGAGAGAGAGAGAGAGGAGAAGGCAGGATGGGGGAAAGGAAGAGAGGGCATGAGGGGGCCCGGCGGCGTGACCTGGAGGTACCGGCGATCATCGGTGGCGTGGCCGGAGGCGGGGACGAGGAACGAGCATGGCGGCTCGGGCGAGCGCTCTCGATCCCCTGATCGAGCGGGAGGAGCGGGGCGGCTCGAGCGCCCTGCGGCTGCGGGATCCGGGCCTGGCGCGGCCCGGCGCAGGCTCCAGATGGGCTTCACAGGGCCCGCGGCAGTGGAAAGGCGAGGGGAGGGCACATGGCGCGCTGGGGTTGGCCGCGGGGTGCTGGGAGGCGACGTGTCGTGCTCCGGTTGGCCCGGGGCACGGTGGCGGCGGAGCCAAGTGGCGGGAGGAGGCTGCGGGGCGCGGAAATGGAGGTGGGAGGTGGTGGCTGCAGGTTGGGGGTGCGGAAAACGAGGAGGAGGGAGGAGAAGGCCAAAATGGCATGGGGAGGTGTTTAAATAGGCTAGGGGCTAGGGTTAGGGGGGTTTCTGCTCCGTTTTCGGACATCGGATCTCGATCCAACGGTCCGGAGCGGAGGGGGTTAGATAGGTGGGCTAGTGGGCTGTATGAGAGAGAGGCTTGGGCTGATAGGAGAGAGAGGAGAAATGCAGCCCGACATGATTTCGAAGACCGAAACGTCCGACGATTATACCGACTATATCGCGGTTATATATTTAACGGTTGGGCAGTCAGACGAACTCCGAATGCAATGAAACTTGGCAGGCGCTCTTTCTACACTATAATAAGACCGCACGACAAGTTGCAACCCATTCCGAGAACATTTTTATGCCACTTATAAAATAATATTTCGGAGGTGCCGCGGGCGCGTGCAAGTGTGGTCGGGCTCAGAACGGACGGAGAGAAGAGGAGAAACCCGGACGGATGCAAGTTTTATGAAAATGATGCCGATGCAATGCGCATGATGCTATGAGACGAGATGCATAATAAGAACAAAGTGCAAAACAACAGACAAAAACCCAACCACGGAGGAAATAATAAATCACATAGCCGGAAATGGCAAGAGTCGGAGTTACGAATATGGAAAGTTGCATCCGGGGCGTTACAACATTCCACCACTACGAGAGGATCTCGTCCCGAGATCTAGGTTGGCACCGGAGGGAAAATGAAGAGGAAGATAAGTGGTAAAACTAAGTTGCTTCTTTGACGAACGAGTGAAACCACGAACCTTAAGAGGTTGAGAAATATGAAAGAAAGAAAACAACGAAGATGAACAAGATTGCAAACAATCTGTTAGAAAAAAGGAACAAGGAACATTACGAGAACTTGAAGGTTGCAAAGACATGAATAAAGAGTTTAATGGACAAGATAGAATTCGAAACCTCTCCGGTTAAAACAAGATGAGAGAGGAAGAATTCAGGCAGCACTCCGGTTGAACATGGAAGGAATAGAACATGAACTTGAGAAGATGAGAGGATACTTGATGAAATCAACAACACACTGCCTCCAGAACTATTGAAGGAATGGCACAAGGGGTAAGAAGGATTTCAGACAGCACTCCAACTGTGAAGGGGGGCAAAACTTGATAAGATGAAAGAGCTTGAATGAGAATACAACACTCCGGTTAAATGGATAAGCAAGAAAAGAACACGAACCTCACAATTCGAGATGATTAGTGAAAATAGGAACATCACAATGCCTTCAGAAGAAATGAAAGAATTGAATGGAATGAACGGAGGGAAACAAGATCTTGAAACAACACGCTTACAAGAAATGCTAGAGCGGAGTTGTTGGAAAACCAACAACGAAAAGAATAAGCTTGTTGTGGGCTTATGGAAACATCTCAACACTTGAGGTGAAATTCTGCCACTAATGAAAAGTAGTTGCTTCTTTGAGATCAAACAAGAGATGAAAACTTCTTTCGCCAAGAGGATAGGAGAAAACTCAGAACATTGATAAGCACCACAATAGCAACATTCCTTAGGGAAGGCTTTGAGGTGAAATCTTTACCAAGATCACTCCAAGGAAGAAAACGATGGGTTTAAAATACCTCATTCTTGACAACAATATGAATCATGAACCATGAAGGAAATTGTCAAGAGTGACATAATACCACCTCAAAAGATAAGATAGAGAGAATTGTACTTCAGAATGCAAGATGAAGAATGCTTGAACACCTCAAAACAAAACATGTGTTTAGCACCATGTTTATTTTAGAGTATAGCTTGGCGGATCTTAGCTCCTAGAGAAATCTTGAAGAACAAAATGAGAATGAAAGAAATCCTTGATGAACCATCATGTAGAGCCTCCATGAAGAACTCCGGTAATAAAAGGATGATAAAAAGAAAGAGAAGTTGAAAACACAAGGTGAAGCCTTGCGATGATTTAGATGGAGCATCGCGACGAGATAATGCGGAAAACATGGAACTCCAGAAAAGAAAAGATGAAACATCTCGAACCGGGAAATGTGACATGATGAACAACTCCGGAAAGAAGAAAATAGATTACTTGGATGAAACAATAATAAGAATTACGTTATGCCTATCCTTCACCAATTTAAATTGATGACAAGCAACGGATTTGGCATACTACTTATTCTCGTAGAAAGGATTAAGAGGGATATAGCGTAAACTTGAGAAGGTCTTCATGAACCACCGGTAGGACTGGAAAGATCGAATGAATTAGAATGATAACCAAGAAAAGAGAACCCTTGAACGAACCACCGTAAGAATTGAAAATGAACGAAGAAAAGATAAAGAAACACCGGGAAGAATTTGAAAATGAACGAAGATACTTGAGAGAATTTAGATACAATTGAACGCAGAGATCCCGAGCTGATTAGATAATACTTGAACGATGCACCAGTATGATTTGGAGAATGAGAGTTGAAAGCTTGAATGAATAATTCTGAGATGATGGGCTACGAAGAATCAATCTGAAAAGACTCTTGAATTGCTCCGGATGGATGAAAAAAAAATTCTCACAATCGAAAACAATTATGAGAGGATGGCATCAAGCTTGAACTACGCATCTTTGGAAGAACGGGTAAGGATTTAAGAGGAAATCTTCTTCGGCCTTCAAAATTTGAGAATGACGACGAGAAACACCACCATGAATTGTTGAGGCACTCCGGAATGACAATTAGAAAGGTTGAACCAATAATGAAAGAATTTCAAAGCGATCTTGGAGAAGGCATGTGACTGATGGAATCCATTCTTACGTCACACTTTGAAAAGAATTTGGGAATAGCACCAGAATAATTAGAAGAGTCAAGTAAGATCCTGGGAAAAGACCTGTGGGTTAGGGCCCACTCAAAAGAAACACCATTGAAATAATTTTAAAGAGAGATTGCACCGGTAGAATAAAATGACTTGAATGAGATAATAATCTCGAAATAGCTTGAACGGATTGAGAATGGAAACACAAGTCTTGTGAGATATCTTCAGCACTCCAGAACAAATGAATAGCGAGAAGTGAAAGATTAAGAGGTGCACCGGTATGATAAGCATTTGACACAAGGAAAAGAATATGATCAACACTGAAAGCTTGAAATTAACCCACCGGAGAAGAATACGAGAATGAATAATGAGAACTTGAAGCTCCGTTAGTATCTTCCTGAGAATCACCGGATAAAAACATTGATTGAAAAGAGTGAAGAGACTTCACATGAATAAAAGGATACTTGGTTAATTAATCTGAGTCCTTGAAGAAAAAGGGTGGGAGGGTGGGAAAACAAAGGCAACTTGGGATGGATGAAACAAACACCATTGAGAAAACTTAGAATTGATCTTGTGGATGGGGAGAATGATGGGATCATCTCGAGGAGAAACGCACCGGTTGGAGAAGAATTAACATGACGATCTCGATGATCAAGAAGGATTAGTACTCACATAGCAATATGAGAACACCGTTTAGGAAAAGTATGGATTCAACATTTGACTTCGAAGCAACTCGGATACCACAAATGAAACAAAGCAAAGGATTTGGCTTGCAGAATAAGCCGGAACAAATATATGATAGAGATTTCATCTGAAGTTTTCGTGGTGGGGCCCACACGGGCTCGAGTGTACAGCACCATCATGTACAAGGCAGTGCACATGACATACAAAGTGTCCTCGAACCAGCATAGCCAAGGGTTCTTTAAGACACAATGAGACCATTGTAAAAACGACCGTGGAAAGGCGGACCACTAGACGTCGAACCCCAATCTCATATCATGCATCTGTCAAAAAGATATTCTAGGAGCTACTTGAATTCCCACCTATAAACTCCCGAAACTTTCTGGTTATGCAATCTGGTGTTGGGGATACAGGGGAAGCAATATATCTCACCCAAACTAACAATTCCTACATCCAGCTGTATCCATCCGTCAACACATAACCAAGAAAACTCCGGAAATCGTGTACCTCAACCTTTGAAAAGCATCCGTTATACGAGTTATGGCAATACTCCCGAACTCCCCAGTACTGGGTGACGTCGAGGTTATCTCACAAACAACTGGATAAAAGAGATTTTCGATGTCGGCAAAACTCAGGTATTCCAGAACTGCAACGATAAAATTGTGACGACAACACCTCGGAGCTCAACTCCCCGGGTCAAAGCAACATAATAGACAGGAGGCACCAAGAACAATGTTCTCGTCACAAAACCATCGGAACGATTCCAAGATACCCGCGTGATCCTAAAAAAAATTAGTGAAATTTGAGGAGAGGAAAGACAAAACATCTACGTCAGGAGACCTCACCAGAGCGACGAAGGGGGCTGAGGAGTAAAAAGAATCCTACTCTCCAATATATATAATCCTAAGACTCAAAATAGTTTTCTTCTAGACTCAACAACGTCCAACAATCAAGGGGGCTCCTAAGGTCGGTCGAGGTTCTGATACCAACTTGTCACGCCCAATATGCGACCCTATCCAAAAGGAACTCGAAGGTCCCACCAAGGATAGACCCGCATATTGAAACGCTTTTGCAAGGTGGATATCATTACATCAACATTACATAATAGATGTGATACATACATAAGGCATACAATGCCACATGAATACAACATCACAATACATCAGAGCATCATCCGACTACGGATGAATCACAAAAAGAAACTCAAACGACATCCACCCTGCTAGCCTAGGCTGCCGACCTGGAACCTATCCCCTGATCGAAGAAGAAGCAGAAGAAGAACTCAACGCAAGCAAGCATCGCTCTCGCATCATGATCATCGCATGAACCTGTACCTGCAACTGTTGTTGTAGTAATCTGTGAGCCACGAGGACTCAGCAATCCCATTACCATGGGTATCAAGACTAGCAAAGCTTAAAGGGAAAGGAAGGGGTAAAGTGGTGAGGCTGCAGCAGCGGCTAAGCATGATATGGTGGCTAACATACGCAAATAAGAGTGAGAAGAGAGCAAGCGGAACGGTCGTCAACTAGTAGTGACCAAGAAGTGATCCTGAACTCCTACTTATGTCAAACATAACCCAGAAACCGTGTTCACTTCCCGGACTTCGCCGAGAAGAGACCATCACGGCTACACACGCGGTTGATGCGTTTTAATTCGGATTTGGTGTCAAGTTATCTACAACCGAACATTAACAAATTCCCATCTGCCTATAACCGCAGGCACGGCTTTCGAAAGATTATACCCTGCAAGGGTGTCCCAACTTAGCCCATGACAAGCTCTCGCGAGCAACTAAGGAATAGACCTTCTCCCAGGAAGACCCGATCAGACTCGGAATCCCGGTTTACAAGACATTTCGACAATGGTATAACAAGACCAGCAAAGCCTCCCGCTGTGCCGACAAATCCCGATAGGAGCTGCACATATCTCGTTCTCAGGGCACACCGGATGAGCCAGACGTCGGGTTGGCATAGACCCTGGTTGCCCAGGGGGCGCCGGACATCGCTCGGTTTGGACCAACACTTAGACAAGCACTGGCCCAGGGGGGGGGGGTAAAATAAAGATGACCCTCGGGATGCGCGACTCCCAAGGGAAAAAGGGCTAGGTGAGGAAAATGGTAAAACCAAGGTTGGGCCTTGGTGGAGGAGTTTTATTCAAAGCAAACTGTCAAGGGGGTCCCATAAATCACTCGACCGCGTAAGGAACGCAAATCCTGGAACATAACACCGGCACGACGGAAACTAGGGCGGCAAGATTGTAACAAAACACAAGGCAAAAGGCCGAGTCTTCCACCCTTTACCAAGTATATAGATGCATTAATAATAAAATAAGAGATATTGTGATATCCCAACCAAAATCCTGTCCACCCTGGAGAAATCTTCAACTTCACCTGCAACTAGCAACGTATAAGAGGGCTGAGCAAAGTGGTAACATAGCCAAGCAACGGTTTGCATAGGAAAGGTGTCAAAGGTTAGAGGTTCATGGCAATTTGGGATGGCTTGATGAGCAAAAGATAGGTAACGCAGCATAGCGATAGAACGAAGCAACTAGCATAGCAATGATAGTATTGAGATCCAGGGTAGCGGTCATCTTGCCTGAAATCCCGCTAGGAAGAAGAACGAGTCCATGAAGAAGACGAACGGGAGTAGTCGAACGAATCCTCACAATCGCAACATTACCGGAACTATCGAGGAGAAGCACAACCGGAAAGAAGCAAACAACATGGTAGACAACCAATACATAAACATGGCATGATGCACAACCAAGTATGATGCATGTCCGGCTTAATGAGGCATGGCATGGAAAAGTGCAACAAACAATACTACAAGTTAAGTGGAGCTCAATACGCAATGAGTTGCATATTGACAAAACACCACATCAATTATTCAGTTCATCTCGTTTATGCTACTCATCAATATTAAATGTTGTTAAACATGGCAAGGGGTGAAGCATATGAAAACTAACTATTTAGGCAAGTTTAAATGAGGTCGGAACAACAAACAACAATTCCGGAAAATCCCTATGTGCAAATTATGGATTTGGTACTGTTCTGCCCTAAACACAATTTTAATGTTGTTAAACAGCAACATAAAGTGCACCATGTTAATCTAGGCATTTTTCCACCCCATTTACATATAAAGTTTATTAAATTCGGAGCTACGGTTATTTAGTTATGAAATAAATCATTTTAACATGGCATATTCGCAAATTAACACAAACAGCATTTTAAACATTTTTAACATAGATGAAAGTGACATATTATTAATCTACACAATTTTCTGAGCATTTTACATATATAAATTATTTTAATCCGATGCACGGTTGTGGAGTTATTATATGCATGAACTTCAGGCGTTTTTCTGAAAATATGTTAATCCTGGGAGAAATGATAAAATCGCAGACATGAAAAAAAAACACGTGGGCTGAATCTGGCGGAACTGGGCAGGGGAAAACTGCTCACTTTGCAGGCTGGGCCCTGGTCGGTGAGGAAGCGCGCTGGGCTGGAGGCAGCTCACCATGGGCTGACGCCCAGGTCGGGTTCAGGCGGCCGGCTTGCTTGAGGGTGGTGCGGGCAGGCCGCGGAGGAGGCTGAGCCCTCCTGGTGCTGGCTGGGCCGGGGCGCTGGGGAGGCCCATGCGGGCCGACTGGATCGGGCTGCTGGCGACGCTGGGCCGCGGTCAACGCGAGCGGGCGGCTGCGCTCTGCTCGTCCCGAGCAGAGACATGGCGGCAGCGGTGGCTGGCTCTCCGGCGAGAGGAGCCGGCGATGCAAGGCGAGGCGGGAGGGACCTCAACCAGATCCGAGCGGATTGGGTCCGGCCGGATCCGTTCCCGGTGGTGGCGAGGCCGGGCGACGACGGGAGCTCCTGCGGCGGCGCTGTCCATGGAGAGAGAGAGAACGGGTGAGGGAGAGAGAGAGAGAGGAGAAGGCAGGACGGGGAAAGGAAGAGAGGGCGTGAGGGGGTCCGGCAGCGTGACTTGGAGGTGCCGGCGATCGTCGGCAGCGTGGCCGGAGGCGGGGACGAGGAAGGAGCATGGTGGCTCGGGCGAGCGCTCTCGATCCCCTGATCGAGCGGGGGGAGCGGGGCGGCTCGAGCGCCCTGCAGCTGCGGGATCCGGGCCTGGCGCGGCCCGGCGCGGGCTCCAGATGGGCTTCACAGGGCCTGCGGCGGTGGAGAGGCGAGGGGAGGACACATGGCGCGCTGGGGTTGGCCGCGGGGTGCTGGGAGGCGACGTGTCGCGCTCCAGTTGGCCCGGGGCACGGTGGCGGCGGCGCCAAGTGGCGGGAGGAGGCTGGGGGCGCGGAAATGGAGGTGGGAGGTGGTGGCTGCAGGTTGGGGACGCGGAAAACGAGGAGGAGGGAGGAGAAGGCCAAAATGGCATGGGGAGGTGTTTAAATAGGCTAGGGGCTAGGGTTATGGGGGTTACTGCTCCGTTTTCGGACATCGGATCTCGATCCAATGGTCCGGAGCGGAGGGGGTTAGATAGGTGGGCTAGTGGGCTGTGTGAGAGAGAGGCTTGGGCTGATAGGAGAGAGAGGAGAAATGCAGCCCGGCACGATTTCGGAGACCGAAACGTTCGACGATTATACCGACTATATCGTGGTTATATATTTAACGGTTGGGCAGTCAAACGAACTCCGAATGCAATGAAACTTGGCAGGCGCTCTGTCTACACTATAATAAGACCGCATGACAAGTTGCAACCCATTCCAAGAACATTTTTATGCCACTTATAAAATAATATTTCGGAGGTGCCGAGGGCGCGTGCATGTGTGGTCGGGCTCAGAACGGACAACGGAGAGAAGAGGAGAAACCCGGACGGATGCAAGTTTTATGAAAACGATGCCGATGCAATGCGCATGATGCTATGAGACGAGATGCATAACAAGAACAAAATGCAAAACAACAGACAAAAACCCAACCACCGATGAAATAATAAATCACATAGCCGGAAATGGCAAGAGTCGGAGTTACGAATATGGAAAGTTGCATCCGGGGCGTTACATTTGGTGGTGACATTACCCACCGTATATGAAGTATTAGACCCAGACACGGCGCACAATTATCGTGGCGCTCCGAAGTCAAATTCCATGTTAATGTATTCACACTCAGAATGTAAGTCTTCATTAATTGAAGATATACTTTACTTCGTGTGTTGCACATCTAAGTCATCAACATGCATAAGTGTTAGGATGTGTGCCTGATCACAGGACATTTGAGGATTCCAAGATATTTAGCTCACACCGTAACTTGCAAAACCTTTTCTCATCCAAGGGCTTTCTGAAGATATCTGTCAGTTGCTCTTCAGTGTTGACGTGAATGATGTCAATATCTTTCTTCATGACATGATCTCTAAGAAAGTGATGACGAATTTCAATGTGCTTTGTCTTCGAGTGCTGGACTGGATTGTTGGCAATCTTGATGGCGCTTTCGTTGTCGCAGAACAGAGGTACTTGTTTCAGATTGATGCCATAGTCCTTGAGAGTTTGCTTCATCCATAGAAGCTGAGCGTAGCAAGATCCAGCAGCAATGTATTCAGATTCAGCAATTGAGAGTGACATACAGTTCTGCTTCTTTGAAGACCAACAAATAGGTGATCCTCCCAGAAAGTGACATGTGCCTAATGTAGACTTGCGATCCACCTTGTCACCAGCATAATCAGCATCCGAGAAACCAACCAAATCAAATTTTGAGCCCTTTGGATACCATAATCCGAGTGTTGGGGTGTAAGCCAAATATCGAAGAATTTGCTTCACAGCTAAGTGATGCGATTCCTTTGGTGCCGCTTGGAATCGAGCACACATGCAAACACTAAGCATAATATCTGGCCTAGATGCACATAGATAAAGTAAAGAACCATTCATGGAGCGGTATACCTTTTGATCGAACTCTTTACCATTGTCGTCGGGACCAAGATGGTGTTTGGCTGGCATTGGCGTCGTATAGCCTTTGCAATCTTCCATTCCAAACTTCTTCAGACAATCTTTGAGGTATTTTTCTTGAGATATGAAGATGCCATTCCTTTGCTGACGAATTTGAAGAGCAAGGAAGAATTTCAGCTCACCCATCATGGACATCTGATATTGCTCTTGCATCATGTATCCAAATTTATCACTATACTTCTGGTTGGTGCATCCGAAGATAGTGTCATCCACATATATTTGGCACACAAACAGTTCACCATCATATGTCTTCGTGAAGAGTGTGGGGTCAAGGGATCTAGGTTTGAAGCCTTTGCTCTTCAGGAAGTCTTTGATCGTATCATACCAAGCGCGAGGAGCTTGTTTGAGGCCATACAGTGCTTTGTTTAGCTTGTACACCATATCAGGATGTTTTGGATCTTCAAAGCCAGGTGGTTGAGCTACGTACACTTCTTCTTCAATCTTGCCATTGAGAAATGCACTCTTCACATCCATTTCATGTAGCAGAATGTTGTGGTGATTAGCATAGGCTAGCAGTATACGAATAGCTTCAAGCCTAGCCACAGGAGCAAATGTTTCATCGAAGTCAATTCCTTCAACTTGAGTATATACTTGAGCCACAAGACGTGCTTTGTTTCTGACTACTTGACCATGCTCATCTTGCTTGTTTCGATATATCCATTTTGTACCAATAATGTTATGCTTGCGAGGGTCAGGACGCTTGACAAGTTCCCAAACATTGTTCAGCTTGAACTGTTGAAGTTCCTCTTGCATTGCTTGTATCCATTCAGGTTCCATAAAGGCTTCAACAACTTTCTTGGGTTCTGATATTGACACAAAAGAAAAGTGCCCACAGAAATTTGCTAACTGTGTTGCTCTTGAGCGAGTAAGTGGACCAGGTGCATTGATGCTATCAATTATCTTCTCAATTTGTACTTCATTTGCAACTCGAGGATGAAGAGGACGAAGACTTTGCTCTTGCTAATCATTGTCATCATTTGGAGGAGTGTCTTCAGTCTGTGCATTGTCTTCTGATTGGTTAGGTGCAGAAATAATAAGTTCCTCTTCAGGCTGTTCTTTAGAAGACATGATTTCACCAGTTCCCATCAGCTTGATCGATTCGCTGGGCGGAGCTTCATCTAGTGTACTTGGCAGGAGCTCTCTTTGTGAACCATTGGTTTCATCAAATCTCACGTCCACAGTTTCAACGATTTTGTAGAGATAGAGGTTGAAGACTCTGTAAGAGTGAGAGTCCTTTCCGTAGCCAAGCATGAAGCCTTCGTGAGCTTTAGGTGCAAATTTTGACTTGTGATGGGGATCCTTGATCCAGCACCTTGCTCCAAATACTCTGAAGTAGCTGACATTTGGCTTCTTGCCAGTAAGGAGCTCATAGGATGTTTTGTTCAGAAGCTTATGGATGTAAACACGGTTAATGATGTGACATGCTGTATCAATAGCTTCTGGTCAGAACTTTCTTGGTGTCTTGTACTCGTCGAGCATTGTTCGAGCCATCTCAATGAGGGTTATGTTCACTCTACAATGCCATTTTGCTGAGGAGTGTATGGAGTAGAATACTCATGAGTGATTCCCATTGTATCCAAATAAAGATCAAGCCCTGTGTTCTTGAACTCAGTGCCGTTGTCACTTCTGATATGCTTGATCTTCACACCATAATTGTTCATTGCTCGATTGGCGAAGCATCTGAAGACATCTTGCACGTCAGTCTTGTAGAGAATTATGTGCACCCATGTGTATCTTGAGTAGTCATCAACAATGACGAAGCCATAAAGACAAGCAGTTGTTGTGAGGGTAGAGTAGTGAGTAGGGCCAAATAAGTCCATGTGTAACAGCTCGAAGGGTTGAGATGTAGTCATGATTGTCTTCGAGGGGTGCTTTGCCCTTGTCATCTTTCCAGTTTCACAGGCACCACACAAATTATCCTTCTTGAAATTGACACCCTCGATGGCTATGACATGCTTCTTCTTGGCGAGTGTGTGTAAGTTCCTCATGCCAGCATGCCCCAGCCTCCGATGCCAGAGCCAGCATTCTGAAGCTTTTGCAAGAAGACATACGGCAACCTGTGGACCTGCTGAGAAATCTACCATGTATAGATCATCTTTTCGATACCCTTCAAAGACTAGAGACTTGTCAGATTCCATTAGTACAAGGCAACGATATTTTCCGAATATCACAATCATGTTTAAGTCACAAAGCATTGAGACAGACATTAAGTTGAAACCAAGGGATTCAACAAGCATCACTTTATCCATGTGTTGATCCTTTGAGATTGCAACTCTACCTAGACCCAATACCTTGCTTTTACCAGTGTCAGCAAACGTGATGTGACTCTTGTCTGATGGACGTAAGGTTGAGTCCATGAGAAGACTTCGATCACCAGTCATATGATTAGTGCATCCGCTGTCAATAATCCATTCTGAATGTTTTGGTGTCGTACCCTACAGTGCAGTTAGGAGGATAGGCTTCACAAAGAGTGTTGTGAAGCATAAGTATTTGACGCTTATAAGGATTATCACAACATAGGTCAAGGTTAGGACACATAGTATGACTGGTGAGCGATTCAGAAGTGAAATACATAGCAAGATCATTTTATCATGCATCCTATAATGTGTTTTAGGTCCCCAGCAATAGTATCAGACGCCTTTGATTGCTGGCTTGAGACCTTTCCCTGCAAAAGGAAGTTAATTCTTCTTCACCACCCACATCTTCAGGGGTGGTTTAGAAGCAATGAGTCTAAGTGCAGCATCTGAGAACTTCGGCTTTGAAGCCGTAGCAAATAGCCTTGCAGGAGATGAATGATACTCATGTGAATAAGCAGAAAAGTTTTTAGTTCTATGAACATAGCGGTTTGAAGCCACACTCTCATATTCATCAGTTTGAGTGTGATTTCCCTGCAAAACATTGGCATTAGGGTGACTCAGATGAGTCTTGTATCTGTAGGAAGCCTTTGGGCCATAAGAAGCCATAGGTCTGGGATTTGTCTTCTTCCTTGGTGGTGTCATGATGACATTCATAGGAAGATTCTCAATACACTGCTTGGGTACCCAGATCTTCTTCATAGGTGGTCCATTCCAGCAATTAGTACCAATATACCTGGCAAACACTTCAGCATTCTGATTTTTGAACAGTTTATAGTTTGCATCAAAGCATTCATCAATAATGATAGGGTTAGCGCAAGTAAAGCCAGATAAGGTGGATGGATCTACTGAAGGTTCCTTTGTAGCAACCCATGTGGTTTTGGGATACTGCTCAGGCTTCCAGTAGGAACCATCAACATTCATTTTCCTCTCGAACCCAACACCCTCTTTCCTAGGGTTTCGGTTCAGAATCTGCTTTTTGAGGACATCGCAAAGTGTCTGACGGCCTTTCAGACTTTTATACATCCATGTTTCAAGCAATATCTTCAACCTAGCATTTTCATCAGCAATAGTAGTGGTATCCTCCGCAGAGCGGTTAGTTACCACATTTGTAGTTGAAGACAATGCAATAGTAGCAGCAGTGGAACATTCTGCAACAGAGGTAGCGGTATCACGCTCAATGCATTTTAGACATGGTGGTTCAAATCCATCCTGAGCGGAACTGATCTGTTGAGCGCGAAATGACTTATTCTCCTTTTGAAGATCTTCATGAGCCGCTTTCAATTTCTCAAGCTCTTGCTTCCTTGAAGATAATCATAGGAGAGCCTTTTTTGATTGGTTGAGAGCGTTTCGTGAAGACTTTCAAGGTCTTGGTACTTAGCATGAAGATTTTTTATGTCCTCAACTAAGGACTGTGAACATGTCATTTCCGCGTCCAACAGGTCATCGCTTTTGTCTAACAGTTTTTGAGTATGTTCCATAGCTTTTTGTTGTTCAGTTGCAATTTTAGCAAGAGTTTTGTAGCTGGGTTTGGATTCACAATCAGAGTCATCTTCACTTGATGTTTGGAAGTAAGCATCACGTGATTTTACCTTGGCACCACGTGCCATGAAGAAGTAGGTGGGAGCAGGATCATCCTCGTCATCAGCTTTAGCGTTGGTGTGGAAGTCAGTGTCTACAGTGTTGAAGATGGACTTGGCAACATAGGCTGTGGCTAGAGCCAGACTTGCAACACCAGGGTCGGACTCCTCTCCAGACTCCACCTCCACCTCCTCAGAAGCAGACTCCTCCTCTGAATCCATTTCCTTGCCAACAAAAGCACGAGCCTTGCTAGATGAGCTCTTCTTATGAGATGAAGACCTTGATGAGGACTTGGAAGAAGACTTTGAAGATTTCTTCTTCTTCTTGTCATCAGAATCATATTCCTTGCTCTTCTTCTTCTTCTTCTTCTCATTGTCCCACTTTGGACACTCAGAGATATAGTGTCCAGGCTTCTTGCACTTGTGACATGTTCTCTTCTTGTTGTCATGAGTGGAAGCTTCATCATTTCTTGAGCTAGATCGTGAAGACTTTCTGAAGCCTTTATTCTTGGTGAACTTCTGGAACTTTTTCACAAGCATAGCAAGTTCCTTTCCAATGTCTTCAGGATCATCAGAACCGCAGTCAGATTATTCTTCAGATGAGGAAACAACTTTTGCCTTCAAAGCGCGAGTTCGGCCATAGCATAGTTATCTCTTTTCTCAGAAAGCTGGAACTCATGTGTGTTGAGCCTCTCAAGTATATCAGACGGATCGAGTGTCTTGAAGTCAGGGCGTTCTTGTATCATGAGGGCAAGGGTGTCAAAGGAGCTGTCAAGTGATCTCAGTAGTGTCTTGACAATTTCATGCTTGGTAATCTCAGTGGCACCGAGAGCCTGAAGCTCATTTGTGATGTCAGTCAGACGATCAAACGTGAGCTGGACATTTTCATTGTCGTTTCTCTTGAAACAGTTGAAGAGGTTGCAAAGAACACTGATCGTTTAATCTCTCTGGGTTGAGACGCCTTCGTTGACCTTGGATAGCCAATCCCAGACTAGCTTCGACGTTTCAAGAGCACTCACACGGACATACTGTCCTTTGGTCAGATGACCACAGATGATGTTCTTTGCAGTAGAGTCCAGTTGAATGAACTTCTTGACATCAGTGGGGGTGACACCTGCACCAGTTTTGGGAATGCCGTTCTTGATGACATACCAGAGGTCGACATCAATGGCTTCAAGATGCATGCACATCTTATTCTTCCAGTAGGGATATTCAGTTCCATCGAACACGGGGCAAGCAGTAGAGACCTTGATTATCCCTACAGTCAACATAGCTAAACTCCAGGTGGTTAAACCGAATCGGACAGAATAAGGGAGTACCTTGCTCTGATACCAATTGAAAGTGCTAGTTATCGACTAGAGGGGGGGTGAATAGGCGATTTTTACGAAAGTCTTCAAGACGTGGAAGTTTTGAAGACAAACAATAGAAATGGCCTAATTGATATGCAGCGGAAGATAAACTACACTAAGCAAGCCATAGTCAAGTATGCGATAATGTGAAAGTACAAAGACTAATAGCAGCTAGGTAGTAAGGATCAGGATGGAAGATAGTATGAAGCCAACAAACGATAGTAGTCAAGCAATGAAGTCAAACAGGTATGACAATTAAGCAATGACTCCACAAAGACAAACACTAAGTAAAGGGGGAGAGGATAGAACCAGTCACTTGTTGAAGACACAGGATTTGTTGGACCAGTTCCAGTTGCTGTGACAACTGTACGTCTGGTTAGGGAGGCTGAGATTCAACTCAGAAGACCGTGTCTTCACCTTATTCCCCTTGAGCTAAGGACACCTAGTCCTCGCCCAATCACTCTGGTAAGTCTTCAAGGTAGACTTCCGAACCTTCACAGACTTCATTCACCGGCGATCCACAATGACGCTTGGATGCTCAAAACGCGATGCCTAACTGGCTGGAGGATTCACAGTCCTCAAGTGTAATAAGTCTTCAGGTCACACAGACAGAAAGACTTCAGTGATGCCTAACACTCTTTGGCTCTGGGTGTTTGGGCTTTGTCCTCGCAAGGATTTCTCTCTCTCAAAGGCTTCGAGGTGGGTTGCTCTCAAACGACAAAAGCCGTAAACTAACTCTGAGCAGCCACCAATTTATGGTGTAGGGGGTGGGCTATTTATAGCCACAAGGAAACCCGACCTAATTTGTCCGAAATGACCCTGGGTCACTAAGGAACTGACACGTGTTCCAACGGTCAGATTTCAAACACACACGACAACTTTACTTGGGCTACAAGCAAAGCTGACTCATCCAGCTCTGGATAAGATTTGCTCTCATTGTCTTCGCTCGAAGACATAGGATTTTGGTTGAGCATCACTTCGGTCATTCTGACTTAGTTCACTTGGACCCCACTTAACAGTACGGTGGTTCCTATGACTCAACAAAGAAGAAAAGGAAACAACGAGACGACACAGTCTTCACGCTCCATAGTCTTCACTCAATGTCTTCTCATGTCATAGTCTTCAATGTGAATATCTTCACATACCACCATTGTCTTCAATGTCTTCATACATTTTTAGGGGTCATCTCCGGTAGGTAAACCGAATCAATGAGGGACACTACCTGCGTTATCCTGCAATTCTCACAAACGCATTAGTCCCTCGACCAACTTTGTCATCAATACTCCAAAACCAACAAGGGGTGGCACTAGATGCACTTACAGCCTCCACGAGGCAGGATGCATGTTGCAGGAACTAAAAGCAGGACGGGAACCGCGAAGGGGTCACTTTCTGGCGGTAACATCGCTGGTGACGGAGGTGCGCTGGGTGACTTCGCCTCGTGGAGCCTTAGGATCGGTAGCTCCTTGCTTTGGCTTGGTGCTGAAGGCCCGGAACTTCGCCAGTAGAGCCTCCGCTCGACCCTTCATGACCTCAGCAGCGACAGCGGCAAGCTCACCGCTCACATGTTCCAGCGGGCTGTCAAGGTCAACACCGGGGTCGCGGAGGTAGACATGGGTGAAGACGCGCGTCAGTGTTGCAGAAGAAAGGACACGTGCCTCAGCCTCAGCCGTGGGGCCATGGCCGAGGGTGACATCTTCAAGGGCGCGGACCAGGAAGGGAAGCAGCTTGGCGGGGCCATCCTCAGCGCCGGCCAGCGGGCTCTCGAGGCCGCTGTCATAAAGCGACTTCAGCAAGGTGCGAGCCTTCACCTCCAGCTTCGCGAAGGCCACACGGTCCTCGGCCTGGACCCGCGCCTTGCCGTCCAGCTCGATCCTCTTCGCCTCCAACGCCTGCTCCAGCGCACCCAAGCGGCCATGGCATTCATCAAGTTTGGCATCCCGGTCCATGGCGGCAGCCTCGCGAGCCTCCAGATCTTCCTCCTTCTCCTGGCGGTCACGGGCCTCCTTGCCGAGCTTCTCGTGCAGGCCTTGCAGCTCGCTCTCCAGCACCTTGCAGCGACCCCGGACATCCACAACCTCACCCAAGGCAGCGTCGCGAGCGGCCTTGGCCTCAAGGAGGGCCTGCTTCTCCTTGTTGCAAGCCGTCACGGCCTGAGCCAGCGCCGCTCAGACTGAAGCGTCAGAGCGGACCCAGCCGAAGGCCATCTCCAGGCGCCCGACCACCAAGCGAGGGTTAGCACCCTGAAGGTCTCCTCGCAACCGGTCCATCTCAGCAGCGGCACGATCCAGGACGGTAGAAGGAGTCGGAGAAATGGCAGTTGGCGGAGTTGGAGGAGAAGACGGCAGCGTGATCACAACACCATGAGTCGGGACCTTCTGCGCCCCTATGACTGCGGCAGTAGCGTCAGGAAGGGACACCTTGGGAGTCGCTTGAGCCACAGGGGCTGAGCTTGCCCCAGCTCGCCCCACCAGGCCTCGCGAGAATGACCGGGCAAGTGAGGCCCGGGTCTTGCTTCCCTCTTCTCCCACGGGTGAAATTGCAGCCCCGGACGAAGCCTCAGGAGCCCCCTTCAGCTTTTTCGCCGTGGGCACCGGCCTAGCCAAGGAATATGGACGTCAAGCCTCAACAACGAAGCAAGAAGCAAAACGAGAATCAAGCAATTACTGGTCATTGCTCGCGGGCTCAAGCAACCTCCGGCCGGGGTCTGGGGATTTCGGAATCAAGAAGAATAGGAGCGAGAAAGGGGATCTGGGCAATGACTGGAGAAGGTAAAGAAGGTAAGCCTAGGTGGGTACCGCTCTTTTGTCAGTTCGAGGCGTCATGGGGGAGCCAGAACGCCCACGTCCAATCAACCGCCACGCGGTGCCCAGGGCCGCAGGCTATTGGGGCCCGCGGCACTTCGCACTTTCCCCTTCGCTTCTCCGCTAAGCCAAGTCCAGGCGCAACTTGGCCCGGGGGCTACTGTCGGCGTTCTGGGAACGGGGGTACCCAGACATACCTACCTGTGGCCTGCGACGTGGCTCCAGGAGTGGCCCAGTACGACCTATCTTCATCAACACATGCTGAAGACCCTCGCGAGGGGCCAAGCTTCACGGGGTGGACGACAGGAGGCTTCCTCGGGCACGGCCTCGTCAGGCTAGCTCGTGAGGAGGCGGAGAGATCAAGGCGGGGTACCTCGCGAGGTGCTCATGACGCAAGCCATGACGACCAGGGCCAGGCGGGCGCCGACCTGCGCAGAGTCCTTGTTTCCTCTTTGGTGCAAAGGGGGCAAGCGCAGGCGAGGGTATCAAGCAAAGGCAACCATTTCGGTGCAACAAGACCAAGACCAGCAGGACGGCAGGGTGGAGGTCATCGTGGAGCCCAAGCCGGTGTCATCGTCAGGGTCTTTCGCAGGCGAGGACCAACTTTAGTCAGGATAAGTTGACTAGATGTTCCCCTTCAAAATGGCCAATTGTTGGCGCCCTTCCCGCTCAATATTTGGGAAGAGGCCCAGGGCCTCCGCCTATAAATAGGACTAGCCACCCCCAGGGTAGAGGCATCTAAAAAGGGATCCCAGATCCGCATCTGGAAGAGAGAGAGATCGGCAATAGAGAGAGAGAAAGAGAGAGAGGCGACCAAACTCCCCTAGAAGTTCATCGCACCAGCCAAGAACAGACCCTCGCGAGGTTTTTCTTCCTTGTAATGTTAATCATCAGCCCCAAAGGCAATCCACCACACCACACACTGGAGTAGGATATTACACCACAATGGTGGCCTGAACCAGTATAAATCTCGTGTCCCTTGTGTTGTTCTTCGTGTAGTCTTAGATCCTTCTAAGGCGGCGAGACATGGGTAGGTAGGGGTGTGATCTCCACGTGCACCCCAGAGTTCGAATCTTGAGGGTCTGCCGGAACCCGAAATCCGACAGCTCCGAATCATGTCTTGGGTCAATAGTTGGGTTTACCCGGGTCCCTTGTTTTGGTACCTTACATTCCGTTATATCGGCTAAGGTAGCATAGGGAGAACTACTGCGATTGTGTCCCGGTTCTTCCGGACGAGCATCTCAGTAGAGAAAGCCGAAAACTGACCGGCATGATGTGGCGAGAGCTGGTCGCTGTTAGATAGGTCTTAAAATCCTTAAAGATTTTTTCCGCTTTAGGCGAGGAATCGGCTTCATCTGATTTAGGCATATATAGCGCCCCTATTCGGCTTTCTGAATTCTAGGGGCTTCGCCGAAATTTAAAATTGTAGACTTCTATGGCTAAGTGAAAGTTATAAATCCGCATAGTCCGATTGCCTTGTTCGTTGCACCAAACACCTCCTTCAGGGACCAAAAATTTGGATAAAGAGTGTCTAGGTTTTTCCACGAACACCCCAGTACTAGTTATGTGGGGGCAGAAGCCGACGACTGGCCTACTTTCAGAATTTTATAAACAGCTGCACAGAAGGTAATATTTTAAATCAAAACAAAGCGCTATATAGCGAAAATAACTGTCTTTATATTACAAAAACGACAGAAGTACATTCACTCAAAGATTGTGTCCTTGGTACATTCATCGGCCACGAGACGAGCACCTTTCATAATGCCATCGTAATATTTTTCGAGACAATGATGCACCTTGCCATCCGGTGGTCCATCCTTCACCAGCTACTCCGCATCCATCTTGCCCCAATGCACCTTCGCACGGGCAAAGGCTCGATGGGCACCCTCAATGCAAATGGATCGCTTGATCACTTCAAGCCGTGGACAGGCATTTACCATCCGCTTTATCAGGCCGAAGTAGCTGGCGGGCAGGGGCTCACCAGGCCACATATGGACTATGAAATCTTTCATAGCCACTTCGGCCGCCCTCTGGAGTTCAACCAATTGCTTCAATCGGTCACTCAAAGGCATCGGGTGTTCGGCTCCAGCATATTGGGACCAGAATAGCTTCTCCGTTGAGCTCCCCTCCTCGGCACGGTAGAACTCCGCAGCATCTGATACGCTGTGTGGCATATCTGCGAATGCCCTTGGAGAGCTCCGAATTCGGGTAAGTAAAAGAAACGTCTCCTCCACATGCTTGCTTTGCATAAAGAATGTCTTACCCGCCGCTATCTTCTTGGCCGCCTAGATTTCCTGCTGGGCCTTTTCGGCTTCGGCCTTGGCATCTTTCATGCTCAAAAGGGACTTCGCAAGCTCAGACTCCTTCGTCTTGAGGTCACGCTCCAAGGACTCGAACTTCTTGCCGAGCTCCTGGAGCTCTTGCTGCACCTCGCCCACCCTAGTATTTGGCTTTTCACACTCAATGCGTTCCATGGCTGCCTTGTTTTCGGCCTCGGACATCGCTTTCTTCAGGGACGCCACTTCGGTCATGGCCCCTATTACAAAATCATGACGCTTTTTTAGTGCCACAAACGTTTTCTATCCTTTGTGATATGTGAACGGGGTATTACTCACCTTTGTTCTCTTCGAGCTGCCTCTTTGTGAGGTTAAGCTCTCCCTGGGCCTGCTCCAGGTCCCGTTTGAGTCCGGAGACCTCCGCTGTGTGGGCAGCGGCGGCAAGCAGCACCACCTGCTCATTCACATAGACACCTAATATTAGACTCCTGCGGATTAAAATTGACCCTCCGTTTGGCTCTTCTTTCCGAACACCAAACAAAGTATCAGGGGCTACTGTCTATCGGGCGATAATTTCCCAAACTTTTATTTTCTTACCTCAAAGCCTGTTAGGAGGCTGGTGCAGGCTTCGGTCAATCCGCTTTTGGCGGACCGAACCCTCTGAATCACCGCACTCATAAGAGTACGGTGTTCTTCATCCATGGAAGCGCCGCGAAGCGCTTCCAGCAGACTATCCGACGCCTCTGGCGTAACAGAAGTTGTCGGCACGGACGACTCTCCCTCCTTGGCGAGGGGCTGCTTGCCCAAATCCGGATCCTTTGGGGGTTCCGGTATAGTGTCCGGCTGGGAGCCCGACTTGCTGCGGCTCCCGTCGGCACAATCTGTGGGGATCTTACGCCCAGTGTGCCCGGCGTCTGGAATTTCGCCTTGGGGCGTCTCCAGGGTCGCCTCCCCCTGCTTTGGGAGCCTTTGGGATAACACCTCCGTGTCATCTGCGGGCCAAGGGGAAGTGGCCGTTGGGAGCAAGTTCATCATCGAATCACTCAAATACCCATCCGAAGAGGATACCTCGAGATGGACCCTGGTCGGACTACATGTACATGCTCGGCGTTATAACGGACCGTGAAGCGAAGTCGCACTAAAATACAATAGAGTGCGGATACTTACGATCTTACTAGGGGCTTCCCCCTGGGCAGCCACTCCTCCTCGTTGTAGGCGGCCGTGGTGGAGTAATCCGGAAGGGACGCCTTTCCCTTCTTGGGCGTCCTAGCCTCCCCCTCTGGGGCAACTTTCCTTTTCTTCTCCTCCTCAGTGCGGCGAGGTGGAGTTTCCTCGTGTTTCCCCCCGCCTCCGCAGGAGGAATCCGTCTCGTCGTCTTCGGAGGACGAGCTTATGACGGCCTTGCACCGGGGACCCTTCTTGCTCCCCTAAGTCGCCCTCTTGGGCCCTTCGCCCTCCTCAGGTGGGGCGGCCCCTTCCTTTTCCTCCTCCCCTTCGAGGGAGGAGTGTGCCTCGTCGTCTACGGACGATGCGTCCGGTACGACCTTACGTCGGAGACCCTTCCTGGTCCCCGGGGCCTTCTTTTCGACCGTCTTTTCCGGCGCCTTGTAGGGTGCTGGGACTAGCATCTCCGTCAACAGAGCGTCTGCTAGACCTTCTAGCAGTGGACCGGACAGTCGATCCGCTCCGTCGTCACCACGTACTCTTGATTAAACACACACGATGACTTAAAATCCTCCCATGAGTACGCTGGGAAAACTACATCTGGTGATGGTCAGGAAACTCACCGGACTAGGTAGCCGTGTGGCATGAAGTCTGCGGTCCTTGGATGTGGGAGGAGGTATTTCGAAGGCCTTGAACAGCACCTTCCATGCGTCCTTGTGTGTCATGGCGTAGAGCTCTTGAAGTGTTCGGCTGGAACAAACTCCCACAGAGTAAATGCCCGTCTTTGGCACGGAAGAATGCGGTGGACGAGCATGACCTGGACCACGTTGACAAGCTTGATTTTCTTGTCCATCATACTCCTGATGCAGTTCTGAAGTCCTGTCAGCTCCTCAGGTTCGCCCCAGGCCAGGCCCTTCTTTTCCCAGGAGGTGAGCCGCATGGGAATTCCGGATCGGAATTCGGGGCCCGCTGCCCAGTTGGCGTCGCGTGGCTCGGTGATGTAGAACCACCCCGATTGCCACCCCTTTACGATCTCCGCGAAGGAGCCATCGAGCCGGGTAACGTTGGGCATCCTGCCCACCATGGCGCCTCCGCACTCCGCTTGCTGGCCGCTCACGATCTTCGGCTTCATGCAGAAGATTCGTAGCCACAAGCCGAAGTGAGGTTTGCTGCGGAGGAAGGCCTCGCACACGATGATAAACGCCGAGATGTTAAGGATGAAATTTGGGGCTAGATCATGGAAATCTAGCCCGTAGTAAAACATGAGCCCGCGGACGAAGGGATGAAGTGGAAATCCCAGTCCACGGATGAAGTGGGCGAGCAACACGACCCTCTCGTGGGGTCCCGGAGTTGGAATGATCTGCCCTGCATCCGATAGCCGGTGCGCGATATCTGCGGCCAAGTATCCAGCCGCCCGGAGCTTCGTGATATGCTCCTCCTTGATGGTGGAGGCCACCCACTTGCCTCCTACTCCGGACATGTTTGGCTGTGCGGAGGAGGTGTGAACTAGGGCGCTGGAGCTTGAGGGGGCAGGAATGGATAAGCGAAGGAGGAAGAAGGCGTGGGTGGAAATGGGGAATCCTTATCCCATTATAGAGGCGACGAGAACGGTTCACCTCCCCACTTGCCCATTGGGGATCGCTTATTTCTCAAGCGCCACGATTGATGGCGCGGTTGGGTTACCCATACCCGTATTGATGTGAATCCCGTGATAAGGGGACATGATCTCTGCTTCGACAAGATGTGCTGAGGAAACCGCCTCGCAATATGCGTTGTGGCTGGTTGTGGGAAAACGGTTCGAATAATGACTCGACCGTAGTGTCGTGTCACGTTGCCTAAAGTTGTTAGCAGATTACATTTGTGGAATGTCATTCTCTCTATGGTGGTATGTGAAGATCATCTTGCAGATCCAGACATGATTTAAGTGTTCGATAATTACTTTGGAGTATTCGGAGATGGAACCCGCCTTGCAATGCCGAAGACAACACTGCGTGCCGGACTCATCGTCATTGAAGCCTGGTTCAGGGGCTACTGAGGGAGTCCTGGATTAGGGGGTATCCGAACAGCCAGACTATATACTTTGGCCGGACTGTTGGACCGTGAAGATACAAGACTTCAGACTTCGTCCCGTGTCTGGATGGGACTCTCCTTTGCGTGGAAGACAAGCTTGGCGATCCGGATACTATATTTCCTTCTTTGTAACCGACTCCTTGTAAACCCTAGCCCTCTCTGGTGTCTATATAAACCGGAGGGTTTAGTCCTTAGAGACACAATCATAATCATCATAGGCTAGCTTTTATGGTTTAGCCTCTACGATCTCGTGGTAGATCAACTCTTGTAATACTCATATCATCAATATCAATCAAGCAGGAAGTAGGGTTTTACCTCCATCAAGAGGGCCAGAACCTGGGTAAAACATCGTGTCCCTTGCCTCCTGTTACCATTAGCTTTAGATGCACAGATCGTGACCCCCTACCCGAGATCCGCCGGTTTTGACACCGACAGTGGGCAGTGCACTAAGGATGAGATTTCTTTTGCATACAAGCAAGAGAAGTCGTTTGTCACTGGGTCCATCAAAGATCTCTTGCCCCTCTATGACACCATGCGCCATATCCTGAGATATATTCTCACTCCAAAGGCAGGCGATTCTCATAACATTCGGAATTCCATGCTAGATGTCTTTGTGTATATTCATCAGAAGAAGAAAGTGGATGTTCTGGATTTCATGTTCTATGAGCTCTGTTAGTGGGTGCAAGAGAACAAGTCCTTGATCTATGCTCTATTCATTTAGGCTTTGATTGAGACCGTATGTCCTACCAAGTACATTGCCTCATTCAAGACCTCTGTTCCCAAGCGCAATTCTAACTGGATCCCAGTTGCTCCTGCTCCTTATGTGGCTATAAAGAAGGGGTGCAACCCTCGGCCTAAGGATCGTGCTACTTTCACTCCAGGCATGTCCTCTACTGCACGGATCCCTCGTGGTAAGGCCAAGCTTGTTGGTTCTGAGGCTGTCTTTGCCAGGGGAGAGAAGAAGTCTCTGTTCAAGACCTTAAGCAATATTTTCAAGATGTGCCAGTCTATCCAGCACTGTAAAATTAAGAAAATCAACAAGGAGAAGCTTATGCGGCGTGAGCAAAAGGCATCTAGGGCCGTAGCCGGTGAGGAGGTCGGTCCAGGGTCAGAGGACAACGATAGTGAGGCCACTGCTCCATCTTTCCCAATGGCTGGGTGGCGTTTTGATGATGATGATGATGCCTCGAGTGCTCCTTCTCTTGTCTAGCGGGTCTGGGTGTCGCCATTTGTCTCCTTTTTTTGTCTTGATGACAAATGGGGAGAAGTGGTGTGGTCGTGTGTGTGTAGTGTCGTCGTGTGTGTGTTGAGATCTCAAGCCTCGTGTTTCTCGCTTTTGGTTGGTTTTTAGTTGGCTTGAGATACTCGTATTTACTTTCTGTTTGTGTGGTTGTGTGAGCTTCTCAGTTATGGTTGTGAGACTCTAGCTTCTTTATTTTGAACCTATTGCAATTATTTCATCTTGCTAACTTGTGTCTCACAATATTTGCTCACCACACTATGTCATGAGATCTAGGCACCGTTATAGGTTTATTATGTTTAAATCTCTTCTCTTGACAATAATGATCTTGGTAGAGCCTCCTATGTGTGTTCTTGATGCATTCTTTCCGGGCACACATATAGGGGGAGCTATCATGATCATTATTTGTCCCATGGCTTTCTATCTTTTTATCCTTTTTACCATGCTCTAACCACGTTGTCATCAATGCACCAAAAAAGGGGGAGATTGAAAGTGCAAGAGGCAGTTATTCTATATTTTGGTGTGATGACACTGTGGTTAGTTGAACTAATATCGGTTACTAAAGATTATCTTTGGATATTGGTTCCAAGTGCTCCATGATGGAGATGTGCGACCCCCCCATTTCAAAAAGGACAAAGGCGTGGTCTTTCGGTGCTTCGAAGGTTTTTGTTTCTGGTTTACTTCGAGTCGTAGGAAAGACCGCACTATTAAGAGGGGTCTGTGTGGATGTGTGTTGTGTGGGACTGCCTTTGCCGAACCTTACTCTCTTAACCTACCCACTCCTATCACCTAAAAATCCTATTGTGTGTACTCAAAAAGCTTGCAACAGAAAGTTACTGGGTACCCCATGCGCATGTACGGGGTCTTTTTGACCCTCGTGCGCACGGGGTACTGCATAACTCTCTAAGTACCCCGTGCGCACAGGGTTGTCAGATTTCGGGTTCCGGCAGACCCTTGAGGTTCGAACACCGGGGTGCGCGCAGAGATCTCGCCAGCTACCTACCTGCACCCCACCGCCATGCTAGGATCTAAGCTATGAGAAGAATAACACAAGAGACACAGTGTTTATACTGGTTCAGGCCACCATTGTGGTGTAATACCCTACTCCAGTGTGTGGTGTGGTGGATTGCCTCTTGGGCTGATGATGAACAATACAAGGAAGAACAGCCTCGCGAGGGTCTGTTCTTGGCTGGTGCGATGAACTACTAGTGGGAGTTCAGTCTCTGTCTCTACTGGTCGCTTGGTGAGGATCCCGTCCTCCTACCTTGTAGTGGCTAGTCCTATTTATAAGCAAAGACCCTGGGCCTCTTCCCAAATATTGAGCGGGAAGGGCGCCAACAATTGGCCATTTTGAAGGGGAACATCTGGTACACTTATCCTGACTAAAGTTGGTCCTCGCCTGTCAAAGGCTCTGGTGGTGACGCCGGCTTGGGCTCCACGATGACCTCCTTCCTACCGTTGGACTGGTCTTGGTCTTGTTGCACCGAAATGGATGCCTTTGCTTGATGCTCTCGCCTGCGCTTGCTCCCTTTGCACCAAAGAGGAAAGGAGGACACTGCACGGGCTGGCGCCCGCCTGGCGCCCTTGGTCGTCATGGCTTGCGTCACGGGCACCTCGTGAGGTACCCTGCCTTGATCTCTCCGCCTCCTCGCGAGCCAGCCTGATGAGGCCGCGCCTGAGGAAGCTCCTTATCATCCGCCCCGCGAGGCTTGGCCCCTCACGAGGGTCTTGTGCTCGTGTTGATGAAGATGGGCCATGTTGGGCCCCCTTTGAGCCACGTCGCAGGCCGCAGGCAGGCAAGTCTAGGGACCCCCGTTCCCAGAACGCCGACAGTAGCCCTCGGGCCCAAGGCGCGCCCGGACTTGGCCGAGCACAGAGGCGAAAGGGCAAGTGTCGGTGTCAAAACCGGCGGATCTCGGGTAGGGGGTCCTGAACTGTGCGTCTAGGCGGATGGTAACAGGAGACGAGGGACACGATGTTTTTACCCAAGTTCGGGCCCTCTCGATGGAGGCAAAACCCTACGTCGTGCTTGATTAATATTGATGATGTCGGTTACAAGAGTAGATCTACCACGAGATCAAGGAGGCTAAACCCTAGAAGCTAGCCTATGGTATGATTGTTGTCCCCCCTATGGACTAAAGCCATCTGGTTTATATAGACACCGGGGAGGGTTAGGGTTACACAGAGTCGGTTACAAAGGTAGGAGATCTACATATCCGTATCGCCCAGCTTGCCTTCCACGCCAAGGAAAGTCCCATCCGGACACGGGACGAAGTCTTCAATCTTGTATCTTCATAGTCTTGGAGTCCGGCCGATCATGATAGTTCGGCTATCCGGAAACCCCCTAGTCCGGGACTCCCTTAGCAAGTGCGAAGCACCACGAGCCCTAACAGCCTGTGGCCTTGGGCGCCGCGTGGCGGTTGATGGGACGTGGGCGTCTCCACTTCCCCATGATGCCTCGGCGACTGTGTGAATTGACAAGTCCTTGCATGCAAAACGGGTCATGATTACCTGCGATCATGGAGATCGGTGGTTGGCCTGCCCTGGCTTTAAGTATGGAACGGTGCCTGCCCTTCCAGTCCATCTCTTCTTGCTTCTCCTTCTTACCGGTCCTTGCTCCGTCTAGATGCAATGGCTCCGATCCGCCGGTTTTCCGCGGCGGAGAAGGGAAAGGCTCCCCGAGAGGGTCCTGACCCGCTCCCGCCGAAGAAACGGCTAGCCTTCTGCCATCGGGGTGAGGGTGCTCACCAGGAGGTGTCGAGGCCCTGGTGCGAGCGGCCACCACCAGGGTTCCCGCTTCCCTTGTACGCCCAGATCGAGGGCTCTGAAGGGGTTGATGCCGAGCGCCACGGGCGGCGCCGCCGGCGCCGGCGGGTCACGTAGTTTAGTATCTTTCCCCTGGAGTCCACGCCGAGGGCTCCTCCCGAGACTTTGTGCTCCACGCTGCCATGCCTCCTCGATCTTGGATTCGCCTTCCTCCTTCCTTCGCCTTCAAGATTCCGCCGAGGGGGCCTTTCAGGCTCTGGCTGCAGCATGCCGATTGCCCAACTCCTGTGACCGATGCGGATGTCAAGGTCGTCGCCCCAGGTAAGGTCTTTATGACCCGAGGCTGGGGCGAGATTACCAGGGTTTGCAGGACGAGGGGAGCCCTCGTGATCTACCTGGAGTTCAACGGTGCTTCCATGATGCTCTTCAAGGTCTTCGACAAAGATGGGCATCGGCTGGAGTGCTGTCCCAGAGGCAGCGGTAGAAGCCCCAGAGCGGCAAGGACCAGACCTACCGTCGCACGGTCTTCCAGCAGCTCCTCGAGCGGCGAGGGAGCCGGAGGATCCAGCGACTCCGCTGAGCTCTTCGTGACTCCGGAGATGAGTGACGACAGCTACGAGCCCCCGAGCGTGCCCCGCTCTCAGAGCAGGACGGGCTCGTTAGGCCGCCGCCGTCTCTGATCTGGATGAGGTTGGCGCCGGTTCCTGGCGGCCCACTGTTAATGATGGCGTCTGCCGTGATGGTTCGTGTAGTTAGGACTCCTTAGGATACGCGTCTTTTGTTCCTGCGAGGAGCCAAGAATATACCCCGTGGTGGCTTGTAAGGTGTCTGTAGCTCCGTTTGTCAATATGATCCTTATCGTGAAGCAGTGCAAGATGCTTATTCCGTCTTAGCTTAGTTTCTTCCTTTCGGACCTCACGAGGGCTTGGCGCTCTGCACTGACAGGTCCCGGTCCCAAGGCGGCTTCAGCCGTCGCTGGTATGCCAGGTCGCGATGCCGTGGTCAAGGCCAGGAGGTGAGCGGCCCGGGGTCCAGTAAGAGCCCCTGAGTCGCGATGCTCAGGAGGTCCCCTTTAGCGCTCAAGCAGCCATCGTTCGGTGAGAAAGGAATGTGATGTTACTAACATGGGATTGCATTGGATGTGGTGATGGTGCTGCGATAGCTAGTGTTTCCGGAGAGTGACTTATCTCGAGGGTCAGGAAATGCTTCCTGGTGCGGTGCTAGGTCCGTGCCTTGGCCGGCGAGGGGTTGCCTGGCGAGGTCTCCGCGTGCCTCTTTCCTCTCGCCTCTGCTCCCCTTTCTGCTTTACGTCCTGGGGTCCCGGCCCTCGAGCGGGTCTCAGCCGTCGCTGGTTTGCCGGGGCGCGATGCCGTGGGCAAAGCCAGAGGGTAGGGCTGGAGAGCCGGTAGGAGCCCTAAGTCGTGATGCTCAGGTACCCCCCCCCTTTAACGCGCGAGTGGTTCACGCGGATGAGAGTCAAGAGGACGCCTTGAGGGCCTCGCCTGGCGCTTCTCCTTGGGGGAATCCTACAGACCCTCCACAAAAAGGAGCAAAAGTCCGCTATGACAAGCGGCGGTCAGCCGTTAGTTGCTTTGGAGAGACGACGAAGCATGAAAGGCCTGGCGAGGTGTATTGGGGCACCCGTGAGCCGGCGCGGGACTCACGGGGCCCTACCCCAAGGCGGGTTGTGCTTGGCACCGGGCATTAACCTGTGATGTGTTCCTGCAAATTTGGCCAGATGCCGATGCTCTATGTCCTCGGGTCCCGGCCCTCGAGCTGGTCTCAGCCGTTGCTGGTTTGCCGGGGCGCAATGCCGTGGGCAAAGCCAGAGGGTGAGGGCTGGAGAGCCAGTAGGAGCCCTGAGTCACGATTCTCAAGTACCCCCCCCCCTTAACGCGCAAGCTTGGTTAGATGTCGCTGCTCTACGTCCTCGGGTCCCGGCCCTCGAGCTAGTCTCAGTCGTCGCTGGTTTGCTAGGGCGCGATGTCGTGGGCAAAACCAGAGGGTGAGGGATGAAGAGCCGGTAGGAGCCCTGAGTCGTGATGCTCAGGTACCCCCCCTTTAACGCGCAAGCTGCTGACATCAAGGGAGAAGAGGTGCCACGGACAGGCACCAAATAACAAGCATGATGGGTCTAATGCATAGCCCGAAAATAAACGCAAGAGGGATACACGCCGCTGGGTCTGACCCAAGCGACTTGGGGATGGTGCAGCCCAAGGGGCGCCCCCAACGAAGTAAGCTAAGAACATGAAATAAAAGGGATACACGCTGCAGGGATGGACTCACGCGGCCTGGGAATAATGCGGCCCTGGGGGGGCGCTCCCAGCTGGAAATGAAACTAGAAAGATGTCACCTGATAGTGTTGACGATGCAGGGGTGTTGAGGTAGCAGACGTAGCGGGCTGCGGGAGTCGATCTTCACGAGCCCCCAGGCCCAGGAGCCTCGAGAGGCTCCGGGGGCGCTGGTGGCTCCTCGCGAACCATCTCCATCTCCGCCAGGACTGCAGAGTGCCTGGCCTCCTGAGCCTCCAGGATGCTCCTTATGAGGCGCTGGCGTATCGCAGCCGCGTTCGGCAAGCCGTAGGGCATGCGAACGTAGCTGTGGGGTGGGCCCCCGCAGTGCCCCACACGTGATGGACAGAAGCGCTCCTGAGAGGCGACTCGGTTGAGCCCTGGGATGTCGATGCAGACGCGCAGCCCGCCATCCTCTCCTGGATGGGGAGCTACGGCGGGTAAGCGGCGCCTGCCACTCATGATCCTTGACTCCTGTAGCTCCTGAATGGCCTTGGTGACGAACTCATTGCCTTGCTCCTTCTTGAGGGAAGCGTGCTTCGAAACACGCCTCCAAGTGGTGCCCAAGCACATCCCTCGTGACCTTGGCAAGGTCGATGGCCCTCCAGGGGAGAGCCCCCGAGCCCTGCCTGAGGAGGGCACCGGGCGCGCTTTCCTATGCGATAGAAGGAGGTTCCCCCTGGGCAGGCGCAGGCCCTGAGGGACCTGCTTCCTGAGGGGCCGGGCCGAGCGATGTCTTCTTCTTCTTGGGGCGGTCTCGGGAAGCCTCCTACTTCCACGATCCGGGTCTTCCAGTGATGCAGCCTGAAAGGCTCGCTATAGGGAGCACACTGCGTCTTTCTCCTTGCAGGGCACCGTGATGACTCCGCCACTTCCTGGCATCTTGAGGACATTGTAGCCACGATGAGTCATGGCCATGAACCTGGCCAGCGCTGGGTACCCGAGGATGGCCTTGTACGGCAGGCAAATATGGGCGACGTCGAAGTCGATGGGCTCTGTGTGGTAGTTGTCACGTGTCCCGAAGGTGACTGGGAGGCAAACCTGCCCAATCGGGACCGTGGAGCCATCGGTGACTCCGGAGAAAGGCTTGGTTGGTTGAAGCTGATCGTAGGGCACTTGAAGATTGTTGAATGTTTCCACGGACAGGACGTTGAGCCCTGCCCCACCATCGATGAGAGTCCTGGTGACTAGCACGTTGCTGATGATCGGGTAACAAAGCATCGGGCGGACTCTGGCTGTGGCCGCGCACTTGGGCTGATCCGCTGAGCTGAACGTGATGGTGCACGCCAACCACCTAAGAGGGCGCGTGGCTTCGAGCTTGGGGAGGACTGCATTCACTTCGCGGGCGAACTGCTTGAAGATGCGCTGAGAGGCTGGGGCTTGAGCTCCGCCCAGGATGCAGGCCATCGCGCGTGGCTCCTGGAAGCCCCCAGCCCCCTCTTCCTGATGACGGTCCTCGTTTCTCCATGGCTGCGGCGGCAGCGGAGGGAGGCCTGCATTGCCTTGCGGGCGATCCTCGCGAGGATGATCCCTCCAGTCTCCCTCACGAGGAGGGTCTTGCCAGCGATCCTCGCGAGGTCGATCGCGCCACCCTTGGCGTGGGCCGCGGTCTTCCCAGCGTCCTGCGTTCCTTCCTCCTCCTCGACCATAGCCCCGGTCGCTGCGGTCGGGGCAATGGCCGATCCTTCCTTCTCGCAAGGCCCAGAGCTCTTGACATTCGTTGCTGTTGTGGGTGTGGAGGTCGTGGTACACACAGTACCGACTACCCTTGGAATATTCGGGCAGATCTCTGCCCCGCTTGGTGTCTGGTTCTGCTGCGAGCACGGCCCCCTTGCATTTCACATCCTTGGCCTTGGGTTTCTTCTCTTCTGGGTCTACGTCAGGCATCTCGAGGAGGGAGAGGCGCCCTTCCTTAGCCCTGGCGCACTTGGTCGCCAAGTTGAACAGCTCCAGAGAGGTGCACAGGTCTTCATGCATCGCCAGCTCCTCCTTCATCTTGACGTCGCGCACGCCGTCGGAGAAGGCCGAGATGATGGCCTCCTCGGTCACCTTGGGAATCTTAAGGCGTGCATTGTTAAAGCACTCGATGTACTTCTGCAGGGTCTCCCCTGGCTGCTGCTTGATGCGGCGCATGTCGCTCATGGCGGGTGGCCGGTCGCGAGTACCTTGGAAGTTGGCGATGAAGCGTGTGCGCATCTCATCCCAGGAGGAGACCGTGCCAGGGGCCAAGTTCAAGAGCCAGGTGCGGGCCCCGTCCTTGAGCGCCATGAGGAACCAGTTCGCCATGACCTTCTCATCTCCCGGGGCTTCATCGCCCGCGCAGGGCGGGGTGCGGCGCAGCGGGACGGACGGCGCAGGAGAGCCCCCTGCGGCACAGACGAGCTCGGCGACGCAGTCGAGCCATTCTTCATAGACGTCGTCGACGGGGCGGTAGCGCAAGAGATCGTGCGCCGCGATGAGCGCGGCTCGAGCCTCCATGGGTGCGCGGAACGCACGAGACGAAGAACCCGCTGGGGAGAACGAGGGGGTAGCAGTGCGGCCGTCTTGCCTCATGGAGGGATGCTGGGATGATGCTTGCTGCTTGTTCCCTGCCGGGCCGGTGGCGGCGTTGACGGCAGGCGATGGGGAACGACGAGGGCGCCCGCCGACGGGAGCCGTCTGGGCGACGCGGGAGGCGAGGGCAGCTCGGCGCTCGGCATGGGCCCGGCGAGCGTCAGACATGGATGCGATGGTCGGAGGAGAAAAGGGCGGTGGAGGACGTATTCCGGCGCACCCCTACCTGGCACGCCAAATGTCGGATTTCGGGTTCCGGCAGACCCTTCAGGTTCGAACACTAAGGTGCGCGCGGAGATCTCGCCAGCTACCTACCTGCACCCCACCGCGATGCTAGGATCTAAGCTATGAAAAGAACAACACAAGAGACACAATGTTTATACTGGTTCAGGCCACCATTGTGGTGTAATACCCTACTCCAGTGTGTGGTGTGGTGGATTGCCTCTTGGGCTGATGATGAACAATACAAGGAAGAATAGCCTCGCGAGGGTCTGTTCTTGGCTTGTGTGATGAACTACTAGGGGGAGTTCGGTCTCTCTCTCTCTAATGGTCGCTTGGTGAGGATCCCGTCCCCCTTCCTTGTGGTGGCTAGTCCTATTTATAGGCAAAGGCCCTGGGCCTCTTCCCAAATATTGAGCGGGAAGGGCGCCAACAATTGGCCATTTTGAAGGGGAACATCTGGTACACTTATCCTGACTAAAGATGGTCCTCGCCTGTCAAAGGCTCTGGTGGTGACGCTTGCTTGGGCTCCACGATGACCTCCTTCCTGCCGTTGGACTGGTCTTGGTCTTGTTGCACCGAAATGGATGCCTTTGCTTGATGCTCTCGCCTGCGCTTGCTCCCTTTGCACCAAAGAGGAAAGGAGGACACTGCGCGGGCTGGCGCCCGCCTGGCTCCCTTGGTCGTCATGGCTTGCGTCACGGGCACCTCGTGAGGTACCCTGCCTTGATCTCTCCGCCTCCTCGCGAGCCAGCCTGATGAGGCCACGCCTGAGGAAGCTCCTTATCGTCTGCCCCGCGAGGCTTGCCCCTCGCGAGGGTCTTGTGCTCGTGTTGATGAAGATGGGCCATGCTGGGCCCCCTTTGAGCCATGCCGCAGGCCGCAGGCAGCCAAGTCTGGGGACCCCCGTTCCCAGAACGCCGACAAGGGTCTTTTAGACCCCCATGCACACGGGGTACTATGTAAACTCTCTGAGTACCCCGTGTGTTGAGGATATAACTACTGGGTGTAAACCGCCCAGGAGGGGCCGGTTCACGCTCGACTATACTGAATCCCATGAAGACAAAGAAGATGACGCTTTACTGATAAGGCTTAGAGGCCCAGAGCCCAGAGGCGGATTAGGGCCCATAGTGGTAAACCACCATAGTTGTATAACTTGTATTGTAAGTTAGGGAAAGGGAGAGACCGAGCCGGACACTTGTATGAGCCGGCCTCGGGACTCTGTAAACCGGCCAGGCGTCACCCTGTGTATATAAAAGTACGACCCGCTAGCGGTTCAGGGACAAGAAACAACAACTCGAGACCCAGGCAAAGCGTATTTGCTCCCTGGTCATCGAAACCCCAATAATCCCATCACAACTAGACGTAGGCTTTTACCTTCATCGTAAGGGGCCGAACTAGTATAAAACTCTCGTGTCCCTTGTCGGGTTTAACCCCTTCAGGCTAATCTCGTTGCGATGGCTCCATGACTAAGTCCTTCTGCTAGGACATCTGACATGATATTTCCATGACAGTTGGCGCCCACCGTGGGGCTATTGCATGATGGTTTCGAGTTCTTGAAGGGCAGCTTTGAAGGACTCAAGGGGTACGCGGTAGGCCGAATGACCAAGAGTCATCGCGGCAAGCTCTACATTGATGACGTAGGATGGGGCCCCGAGACCGGCTTAATCGAGTACAGATACTGTGTCCCCTTTGGCTGAATTCACGTTTTCATCGGCAAGATCGGCGAATCGGGCCGTGAGCCGGATATCTCCACCGACCTCGTCGAAACGGCTCAGCGTGCGAGTCCTGCTTAGGTTCAGCCTTCCATAAAGCGTGCGTTCGTATGATTCATCCATGGTGCGGAATATGAACCGGCGTCCGATGGTGAGACGACCATCTGCTCAGATGGCGAGTCGTCCACTGGTGAAACCGAGTCGCTGTACCAATTTCCTGATGGCCGGATTGGGGGCTATTCCGATGGCAATAGTATTCCGGACCCCTTCGAACCGCCGAACTGATAGCAGTCTTCATGGCCAGAACACAACCCACCTTGCAATCTTCATCTACAACAACAATGACGTCCGGATCAGGAGTTGCGACAGGAGGCCCAGCGCGCCGACCGGCTCAAGTTCTCTTCGGTTTGTTTGATGCCTGGGCGACCTTGTTAACCACGGCAGTTAACCTGGAGACGCAGGATCAGCATAATGCGGAGGTTACCAAGCTAAAGGACCGATAAAACAGGCTAAGGAAGACCTGGCAGCTGAGGAAGTTAGGATGGCTGAAGAACGGGCCGCTTTAGATGCCCAGTCACAGCAGATCCAGCCGCAAAATTGCCGGCTTCTGTTAGACCAGAATGCGTCAAACGAAGTACTGCGAAGGAAGTACCGATCTCGTCTGCCGCCGGTCTATGAAGGACTGAACCTCTTCAATACGTCGGGGGCTGGGCCGAGTAATCCGGCAACAGCAAATCGGATCGAGGCACCTGGAGAAGCTCCGGATCAACCACGGATAACGGACCCACCTCGATGAACAGACAACCCACCACAATACATGTCAGCACCACCGGGTCATTTTTCTAGCCCTTTGGATAACATGATTGCAACGACATCTCGCTTGGCAGCTATACTGATGGAGGGCGATTCGCTGGCGGCGTTTGAGACGCGGTGGGCCAGGGATCTTCTTCAAACTGCTGTTGTGCAGCAGCAGGCTTATTCCTATAGCCGAGACAGAATTCATTCAACCCCCCATCCGAGCAAAAGTTATAGCAGACACATAGATGAACCGGAGGTGCCCAGCAGTGCGCAGCGCCATAATGCTCCTCAAAGGCCCAATCCGGCGCGCGGTGGTACAAATGCTCAGGATGTGGTGGATAATGGCAGAGCATGAAGGGAGGCCGCATTAGTAGCGCAACATGCGGGTCATCATCAACCCGCCCCGGTTCGGCCAGCAGCGTCAGTAGAACGAGGGACCGGGCTTGTCTTCAACTCCTGGGGATTGCCGTGTCTCATCCTGGCTCTCCGTAATGTGCGGTTGCCCAAAGATTTCGAAGGTCCACACAAGGTTCCTAACTATACCACTGATCACCCCCCCGAGGTGTGGGTTTAGAGTTATGAGATGGCAATGGAGATGCTAGATGTGGATGAAGCGGCTTGTGCAAAATAATTCACCATGATGCTAGAAGGAACGACTCGCACCTATCTGAAGAGCCTGCATGTTAACTCGATCAATTCATGGTATGAGTTGAAGGCCAAGTTCATAGAAAACTTCAAAGATACATGCAAGCAACCTATGTCCATTGTAGATCTGGCGGCTTGTGTCCAAGGAGAGAATGAATCAACAACCCATTGGGTGCGTCGGGTTTCAAAAAAATTGCATTCATCCGGCCGCATCAATCCGGATACACCAATTGTGACGTTGGACGGAAATTGCTGGTTTAAGTCACTAAAAATGAAGTTGGGTCGGCTCAAGCGTCACTGCAATGATATGGGAACACTCATGGCGGCTCTGGTTAAATATGTTGATTCTAATAATACCAAGGACCCTGATTCTGATGAAGAGAAACAGGAGAAGGGAAACAAGAATGCCGGTTGAAAGGGACAACATAACAAGGCGGTCCACGGAAATAACGGTAAGCGTAAAGCGGACAATTCTGATTTTGTGGCTAACACCAGTATGCAGGGTAATATGCAGCGCCGTAAGGGTAAACCGCCCCAGCGCGGTGGAGGAATGAATCTGGAATGCCTATTAAACCAGCCCTGCCCAAAGCACGGGACAAAGGAGGTTCCGGCCAAGCACCTTTGGAAGGATTACCACATCATGAGGGAATTCAAAAACTCTGATCTTTTCCGGTATGATCAAGGTCCATCTGGTGGTTCCGGTCCAGGTTTTCATGGGCCGGGTTATGGTAGTGGCAGTTCAAACTCAGGATTTTAGAATAATCAGGGCTATCAGAATAACCAAGGTGGTAACAATCAACAGGGTAATCAGGGGAATCAACAGTAGTCGGGTTATTAGAGCAACCCAAAGTAGTTAAACGGTGAACAGTATCATGTCTTCACTACTAGCTTGTGCAAGCGCGATCAGAAACTCCATAAAAGGGCAGTAAACTCTGTTGAACCGGCAGTGCCCCGCTATCTACGCTGGTCTGAGCAACCTATTGTCTGGAACAGGAAGGATCATCCGCCCCGGGTTGACAATCCGGGTCACCTAGCTTTGGTGGTTGCACCGCAGGTGGGAGGTTTTAAGTTCACCAAGGTACTCATGGACAGAGGGAGCAGTATCAATATCTTGTATTATGAAACCTTCCGGCGTATGGGATTGACAGATAAGAATCTTAGACCTTCAAACACCGTTTTTCATGGAGTGGTGCCTGGTAAATTGGCTTACCCAGTTGGTAAGATAGCTCTGGAGGTGGTTTTTGGAGATGATCATGATTCAAGGTCTGAGACACTAACCTTTGAAGTGGTCAAGATCAGAAGTTCGTACCATGCTTTATTTGGACGCCCGGTTTATGCTAAATTCATGGAAAGGCCATGTTATGTTTATCTGCATCTCAAGACGTCGGGTCACAAAGGAACCATCACGGTTCATGGTAGCCATAAGATTGCTCTGGAGTGTGAGGAAGGTGATGCGGCCTATGCTGAATCGGTTTGTGCAACGGAAGAGTTGAAGTTTTATAAGGACAATGCTGATCCGGTAGATATGACCTCTCTAAAGAAGCCCACTACGGAGCATGATCCAGCTTTGAAGTTTAAATCGGCCGATGAGACTATATTGGTTGATTTTGTTCCTGGCGATTCATCCAAGCAGTTCAGCATCAGCGTCAACTTGGATCCCAAATAGTAAAGCACGCTCATCGAGTTCATCCATGAGAACCGGGACATCTTTGCATGGAAACCTTTTGACATGCCAGGTGTACCGAGGGAACTCGCTGAGCACACTCTTAATATTGATCCGAAGTTCAAATCGGTCAAACAGTGTCTTCGCTGCTTTAATGAGGAGCGGCTTAAGGCCATTGGGGAAGAGGTAGCCCGGCTACTGGCAGCAGGGTTTATCGTGGAAGTGTTTCACCCATAGTTGGCTAATCCGGTGCTGGTACTTAAGAAAAACGGCACTTGGCATATGTGTGTGGATTACATAGATCTGAAGAAGGCTTGCCCAGCTGATCCCTTTGCCCTCCCTCTTATTGATCAAATCATTGATGCTACGACATGTTGTGAGCGTTTGAGTTTCTTGGATGCTTATTCTGGTTATCATCAGATCAAGATGGCAGTTAAGGACCAGGAGAAGACGGCTTTCATTACTCCCTTTGGAGCCTTCTGTTATGTATCTATGCCTTTTGGGCTCAAGAGTGCCCAGGAAACTTATCAACGCTGTGTGCAGAACCGTCTTCATACTTAGATTGGGCGCAATGTTCATGCCTATGTGGATGATATTGTGGTCAAGTCTAGAAAGGTGGAGACAATCATATCTAATTTGCAAGAAACCTTTGATAATCTGAGAGTTTATAAAATGATGCTCAATCTGGCTAAGTGTGTCTTTGGTGTACCGGCTGCCAAGCTATTGGGTTTTTTGGTGTCTAGTCGGGGCATTGAGGCTAATCCGGAAAAGATCAAGGCTATCACATCTCTGGATAAACCGGCATGTATCAATGATGTTCAACGTTTGGTGGGTCGTATTGCGGCTTTGAGCCGGTTTATCAGCAGGTTGGGAGAAAAGGCGACCCCTCTGTACCAGATGTTGAAGAAGACAGACAGTTTTGTCTGGAGCGATGCTACTGATGCGGCGTTTGAATTCTTGAAGAAGCAGTTGGCTAAACCGCCGGTTCTTGTCGCTCCAGTTGATAAGGAGCCACTGCTGATTTATGTGGCTGCTAATGCCCAGGCTGTCAGTGTCGCCATTGTGGTAGTGCGCAAGGAGGCTGGGAAGGAATACCTGGTTCAATGGCCAGTTTGTTATGTCAGCAAAGTGCTCATTGAGTCACAACAAAGATATCTGCATTGGCAGAAGCTGGTGTATGGGGTTTTTATGGCAAGTTGGAAGCTTAAACAGTACTTTCAAGGTCATCCCATCACAGTGGTTAGCTTTGCTCCTTTGGGGGATATAATCCAGAAAAGGGAGGTAACTGGCCGGGTTGCCAAGTGGGCTATTGAGCTTGGACCACACGGTTTGAAGTATATGCCTCGAACAACAATCAAATCTGAGGCCCTTGTGGATTTCATCAATGATTGGACAGAGTTGCAGATACCGGAGGACAAACCGGACAGTACATACTGGACTATTCACTTTGACGGGTCCAGGCAATTGGAGGGCTCGGGGGCTGGAGTTGTCCTTACTTCCCCTTGAGGTGATAAAATTCATTATGTTCTTTGCTTAATGTTCCCTTGTACTAACAATGCAGCTGAGTATGAAGCTTTACTCCATGGTCTTCGAGTGGCTAAGGAGATGAACTTAAGCCGCGTACGATGCTTTGGAGACTCAGACCTGGTAGCCCAGCAAGTTTCATGTACTTGGGATTCCAAGGATCCACTCATGGCGGCTTACCGACAAGAGGTGGATATTGTTGCTGGTCACTTTAAGGGATATCAAGTGGAGCACATTGATCGGCGCAAAAGCGAGGCAGCTGACGCTTTAAGCCGGCTGGGATTTCAGCGTAAACTCGTGCCACCCAATACCTTCCTGGATGTCTTGCATAACCCGTCAGTTCAATTACCTACAGAGGAAGACCTCGCCATTCCTGATCCGGAGGCACAGTTGGTGGCCGCTTTACATATCATTCCGGATTGGACGGTTCCATACTTGGCACATTTGAACCGGGGCGAGTTACCAGAAGATGAAATTTTGGCCAGGCAGATGGTCCGGCGATCCAAGTCCATGACAATTGTCAATGGTGAGTTACATCATTGTAGTGTTTCAGGGGCGTTTCAGCGTTGTGTTTCTCCTGAAGAAGGCCATGAGATTTTATGCGAGATCCACGAGGGAGACTGTGGTCATCACGCCGGTTCAAAATCCTTGGTGGCTAAAGCATTTCGTCATGGTTTCTATTGGTTGACGGCTCACGCTGATGCTGAGGACTTGGTAAGGCGGTGCGACGGCTGCCAGAAATTTTCACGACAAGCTCATGTTCCGGCTCAGGAGCTACAGATGATTCCTATCACCTGGCCGTTTGCTACCTAGGGGCTTGACATGGTAGGGCCTTTTAAGCGATCCCAAGATAGGAAGACCCACCTGTTGGTGGCGGTTGACAAGTTTACTAAGTGGGTTGAAGCAGAGCCAGCAAGCAAGTGTGACGCAACCACGACGGTTCAGTTCATCAAAAAAGTGATCTTCCCTGTCGCTTTTCCACACAGCATTATCACAGATAATGGCACCAACCTCTCGAAAGTCGAGATGGAGGACTTTTGTCAACGAGAGCACATCCGACTTGATGTGGCGTCTGTGGCTCACCCCCAATCTAATGGTCAAGCTGAGCGAGCTAATCAGGAAATTTTAAATGGTATAAAACCCCGGCTTATGGTCCCTTTGAAGCGGACGCCGGGTTGTTTGGTGGAAGAACTACCATCTGTGTTATGGAGCATAAACACCACCCCAAACCGATCTACAGGTTATATGCCTTTCTTCATGGTTTACGGAGCAGAGGCGGTACTCCCCAGTGATATTTGTCATGACTCGCCTCGGGTTGCCAATTATGTTGAAGCGGACAACAAGCAAGCACGTCAAGAAGCACTGGGCATGTTCGATGACAACGGGACATGGCATTGGCTCGTTCGGCGGTTTATCAGCAAGACCTGTGGCGTTATCACAGCCGCCGGGTTAGGACAAGAACCTTTCAAGAAGGCGACTTAGTGCTCCGGCTTATCCAGGATCAGACCGATATGCACAAGTTATCCCCACCTTGGGAAGGACCCTTTGTGGTCAGCAAGAATCTGCACAACGGAACATACTACCTCATCGATGTTCGCAAGCACAAAGACTCAAGAAAATCGAAGGAGGAGACCCGTCGGCCGTGGAATATCGCTCTTCTACGTCCTTACTACACCTGAGCCATAGGCTCTCGCTATGTACATATTTTGAAAATGTATATATTATGCTCAATATAATAAACCGGCATCCTTGCTACAAGCAGGGCCTCTGCCGTTCTTCCAATATTTCTTGGTTACAAGGGGGCTTCTGCTTACAGAGCGATGACCTGTTTTGTCCATTAAACCGGCTATCATGCCATCATACAACTTGGGAGCTTCACACCCAAGGGGCCAAAGAGAGTTCTGTTGCTAAAAGCATGAGTCAAACATAGGCACCCATTGAGCACGGCTCACAAAGTTATTTGGGGGCTCTTTGTGTAAAGTAACAAAGAGTTTGAAAGGACGCTTGTAATTGGGTATCAACCCATGGCTTGGAAGCTTGGTGTATTCACCTAAAACCCCGGGTTATCAAGTAAGCCACTCCTATCCAGGTAATCCTGGCATGACCCGCCGAATGTTTGACAAGTTACTCTCATTGAGACCCTGAACTTGTCAAAGTTAAAACGATGATTGGTTAGTTGGAGGCCCATCTTAAAGGGCTGTGTCAAATGGTTTAACTCAGCGGCCTGGCAGCCCATGAAAAGCCTCGAATTTGGGCCTGGCAGCCCTCGAAAAGCCTCGACTACAAGTTTTGTTTGCTTTTGTTTTTACAAGTTTTATCTTTATTGATCAACTTTTAAAGTAAACCGGCGTCTCTTGACCCGGCCAGACTATATGTCTTCATCTCAACCCGGTGTTTCTTAACCCGGTGTGGCTTACAGTTATCAGCTGTTAAGCATATAATCAATGATGAACCGACATCTTTCAATCCGGCCTGGCATTGACTATAAGTCGCCAGAATGATCATCCGGTGTTTACAAATACCCAATATGGCTTATTACGCACCAGCATAATGTGGTGGGTACCTTCCAACACCAAAAGTTTGGGTTTTCACCCTTACTAAACGATTTGGTAGATTAACAACAGTGATTTAATATCACAGGTATGATATGATTCATATTTTATTACTTTATAACCTTGGTTATGAGGATTCTGTTTCTATATTGGCTATCATAACCCGTCCGGCGGTAAACCGCCAGGACATGTTTAAGTCTTTAACATGCAGAAAGAAGGACTTATACGGAATACCAAGGCAAATAAAGCAAAGCATAGCAACATCATGCCAGATTACATTATCAAGTAGCATGGCACGACGACACACAATCAAAGTATTTCATCTAGCCTATTACAAGGCGCTTTGATGCCCAAAATAATAATTGTTTGTTGCTCACAACACATAACAATCAAACCGGCCGGCGGATTATGATTCAGCACTAGGCTACCGTGACGTTGAAGGATCATCTCGCACCGGTTCAGCCTCCTCTTGTTCACCCAGTGGCTGGAAGTCAAGGGTGGTCCAATCAATCCTAGTTAAGGCTTGAAATACAGCTTCGTCGCCTACAAGGTTGGACGGTTCAATGTCAGGAGCATATGTGTGCTTATGGATTGTAGGGATTAAATTCTGAGCTTCCTTCACAGCTGCGTCAACCCGTTTGCCATCTGCGTCATAGCTGGACCGGTCGATAGACAAATTGACCTCCTCAGCTAGTTGGCTTGCCAGTGGGCACATCTCCTTTGTCAAGACTTTCAGGGCTTCATTATCAAAGTCTGATCCATCTTCTTGTTAACCAGGATAGCCTTTGGCAATATCTGCCGGATCAAGGTCAGCAATCCATGCTTTGGCCCGCGTCAGTGTTGTTAAATCACTAGCTCTTGCAGCAGATCGCTTTACCTCTTCTATCTGCGCTGGGGTCATAGACAGTTTGGTCAATGTGTCCTTGATCAAGATGGGTGCCGGCTTGTTGAAGCAAGATGCACAGATGACTCGTTGAGCACCAGTATACAATTGTTCTATCAAAGTGTAAGCTACCTTCCACTTCATCCGTATGTCAGAGCCTAGATGAGCAACACGGCTACCTGCAGAACGGTTTAAGAAGTTACTGTTAAACCGGCAACTTCAACAATGTTTATGGAAGGAATGGACAAAATATGCTTACCAAATATTGTTGAAGTCATAACATTGACTTGCTGCTTCAGCCCTGCTAGCTCCTCAGCTACCGGTTTAAGTGCTGCTTCGGCATCTTCAACCCGCTTTAAGAGGGCTGTCCTTTTAGTTTCCCAGTTCATCAGCTCACTTTTGAAGCCATCCTTCAATTGTTCCATGGCAGTCAAAGCGCCCTTCGGTTCATCTTTGGCTTTGGAGGTTTCTTCCTGCTAGGACTTAATATTTTCGTAAAGAACAGCAATCTAGGTGTCTCTGATGTTCAAATCAGTCTGCCCAAGACAGATGATAATGATGTTAAGATTTTTTCTCAAAGTCCCAAGAGCATAACAAGTTATACGCTTGGCACTTGGGGTCTAATGCGGATTGCCTTTTGTTTTAACTATCATTCGAAGTCCCAAGGATCAATACAAGTATTAATCTTGGCACTTGGGGGCTAATGCATATTTGATCTGAACATTTAAAGATGAAGGAATTCAACAAAGACAAGTTTGAAACAGAAAGTCTCGGTTTATCAAAAAGGTAAACCGGCCCTTGGGGGCTACACAGTTGGAAGTCTTTTTATTTCAAAGTCCCGGTTCATCTTGAAGAGATAAACCGGCCCTTGGGGGCTACAATGGAGTTATACAATGCAAAGAATTTTTTTGAAATATTTGAAAGATTACTGTCGGTGTCCAAACCGGCGGAGCTCGGGTAGGGGGTCCCGATCTATGCATCTTAAGATGATGGTAATAGGAAGCAAGGGACACAATGTTTGCCTAGGGCTCGGGCCCTCTCGATGGAGGTAAGACCCTACTTCCTGCTTGATTAATATTGAAGATATGAGTAGTACAAGAGTAGATCTACCACGAGATCATAGAGGCTAAACCCTAAGAGCTAGCCTATGATGGTATGATTGTGATCGGCCTTTCTAAGGACCAACCTTTCCGGTTTATATAGACACCGGAGAGGGCTAGGGTTTACATGGAGTCGGTTACAAGGAAGGAAACACAATATCCGGATCGCCAAGCTTGTCTTCCATGCAAAGGAGAGTCCCATCCGGACACGGGCCGAAGTCTTGAGTTTTGTATCTTCACGCTTCAATAGTCCGGACGATGTATATCGTACGGCTGTCCGGATACCCCCTAATCCAGGACTCCCTCAGTAGCCCCTGAACCAGGCTTCAATGACGATGAGTACGGCGTGCAGTCTTGTCTTCGGCATTGCAAGGCGGGTTCCTTCTCCAAATACTCCAAAGTAATTATGGAACACATAGACCGTGTTTGGATCCACAAAATGATCTTCACATACCATTCTAGAGAGAGAACAATATCTCACAAATGCAATCTGCTGACAACATTTTAGACAGTGTGACATGTCATTAAGGTCAGGTCATTATTCGAACAGTTTTCCTACAACCGGCCACAACGCATATTGCGAGGCGGTTTCCTCAACACGTCTTGTCAAAGCAGAGATCGTGTCCCCTTATTACGGGATTCTCATTAATATGGGTATGGGTAATCCCACCGTGCCATCAATCGTGTTGCTTGTGAGGTGAGGATTCCCAACGGGCAAGTGGGGAGGCGCACCGCTTCTGTTGCCTCTATAAAGGGATAAGAGTTCCCCATTTTTACCCACGCCTTCTTCCTTCTTCGCCCACTCTTGCCCCCTCGAGCTCCAGCGCCCTAGCCCAAGTCTTCTCCGCATAGCTAAACATGTCCGAAGCGGGAGGCAAGTAGGTGGCCTCCACCGTGAAGGAGAAGGATATCGCGAATCTTCGAGCGGTCGGATACTTGGCCCCAGACATAGCGCACCGGCTACCGGATGACGGGCAGGTCATCCCGACCCCAGGACCCCACGAGAGGGTTGTGTTTTTCGCCCACTTCGTCCGTGGACTGGGGTTTCCACTTCACCCCTTCATCCGCGGGCTCATGTTCTACTACGGGCTAGATTTCCATGATCTAGCCCCGAACTTCGTCCTCAACATCTCGGCGTTCATCGTCGTATGCGAGGCTTTCCTCCGCATCAAGCCTCATTTCGGCTTGTGGCTGCAAATCTTCTGCGTGAAGCCGAAGATTGTGAGCGGCCAACAAGAGGAGTGCGGACGAGCCATGGTGGGCAAGATGCCTAACATCACCTAGCTTGACGGCTCCTTTGCGGAAACTGTGAAGGGGTGGAAGTCGGGGTTGTTCTACATCATCGAGCCGCAGGACGCGAACTGGGCGGCGGCCCCCAAGTTCCGATCCGAAACCCCCATGCGTCTCACCTCGTGGGAAAAGAAGGGCCTGTCCTGGGGCGAATCAACAGAGCTGACCGGACTCCAAAACGGTATCAAGAGCATGAAGGACAAGAACATCAAGCTTGTCAACGTGATCCAGGTCATGCTCGTTCGCTGGATTCTGCCGTGCCAATGGCGGGCATTCAATCTGTGGGAGTTCATCCCGGCCGAACACCAGACGCTTCAGAGGCTCTACAGCATGATGCACAAAGACGCGTGGATGGCGTTGTTCAAGGCCTCCGAAGTACCTCCTCCCACATCCGAGGACCGTGGGCTCCATGTCGCGCGGCCTCCTAGTCAGGTGAGTTTGCAGGCTACCACCAGATTCGGTTCTTCCCAATATATTCACGGGGGAGCCTTAAGTAATTGTGCATATTTGTTCAGGATTATGTGGAGACAGCGAACCAGATTGACTGTCCGGCTCCGCTACCAGAAGGCCCAGCTAATGCTCTCCTGGCGGGGATGCTGGTCCCGGCGCCCTACAAGGTGCCGGAGAAGAAGGCCGAAAAGAAGGCCCCGGGGATCCGAAAGGGTCTCCAGCGTAAGGTTGCGCCAGAAGCCTCGTCCGAAGACGACGAGGCGCACTCCTCCCCCGAAGGGGAGGAGGAAGAATAAGGGACCACCCCACCCGAAGAGGGTGAGGGGCCCGAGAAGGCGGCCCCGGGGGCCGGGAAAGGCCCTCGGTGCAAGGCCATCATACCTACATCGTCTGACGATGACGAGATGGATTCCTCCCACAGAGGCGGGGGGAAGCAAGAAAAAACTCTACCTCCCCGAACTGGAGAGGAGAAAAAGAGGAAAGCCGCCCCGGAAGGGGAGGCTGGGACGTCCAAGAAGGGAATGGTGTCCCTTCCGGACTACTTCGCCACGGCCGCCCATAGCGAGGAGGGGTGGCTGCCCAAGGGGAAGACCCTAGTGCAATCATAAGTATCCGCACTCTATCATGACCTTACTTCATAGCTTTGTTATAACGCCGAACATATATGCAGTCCGGCCAGGGTTCATCCCGAGGTATCTTCGGGTGGGTCCCTGAGCGTTTCAGCGATGGAATCGCTCCCGACGGCCACTACTCCTCAACCCGCGGATGACACGGAGGTGTTATCCCGAAGGCTCCCAGAGTGGGGGGAGGTGACTCTGGAGATGCCCCAAGGCGGGATTCCAGATGTCGGACACACGGGATTCAAGATCCCCGTGGATCGTGTCGATGAGAGACATAGTAGGCCGGGCTCTCAACCAAACACTGTTCCGGAACCTTCAGTGGTTCCGGACTCAGGCGGGCAGCCCCTTGTTAGGGAGGGTGAGCTGTCTGTGTCGAGGACCTCCCTTGCGCTCGAGGCATCGGATTGTCTGCTGGAAGCGCTTCACGGCGCTTCCATGGATTAAGAGCACCGTACTCTTATGAGTGCGGTGATTCAGAAGGTTTCATCCGCCAAGAGCGAACTAACCGAAGCTTGCACCAGCCTCCTGACAGGCTTTGAGGTAAGTAATAAAAATATGTGAAATTACCACCCGATAGGCAGTAGCACCTGAAACTCTGTTTGGTGTTCGGAAAGGAAAACGAAATGGAGGGTCAATTATAATCCACAGGAGTCTAATAATAAGTGTGAATGTGAATAAGCATGCTATGCTGCTTGCCACTACTGTCCGCACAGCCAAAATCGTCAGACTAAAACGGGATCTGGAGCAGGCGCAGGGAGAGCTCGACCTCACGAAGAGGTAGCTCGAAGAGAGCAAAGGTGAGTGATTCCCCGCTCTCACATAATGAAGGGTATATAAAATTAGTTATTCTAACGACAAAGCGTCGTGATTTAGTAACAGGGGCAACCGCCGAAGTAGCCTCTCTGAAGAAAGCGCTGTCCCAGACCAAAGACAAGGCGGCCTTGGAACACACAAAGCGTGATAAGCAAGATGCCAGAGTTGGCGAGGTACAACAAGAGCTCCAGGATCTCGGCAAAAAGTTCGAGTCCGTGGACCATGAGCTTAAGGTGAAAGAGGCCGAGCTTGCGAAGGCCCTTGCTAGTATAAAATACGCCAAGGGCGAAGACGAGAAGGCGCAGCAGGAAGTCTAGGAGGCCAGAAAGATAGCGGCGGGTCAGACATTCTTTATGCAAAGCAAACATGTGGAGGAAGCGTTTCTTTTACTTACCCGAGTTCGGAGCTCTCCAAGGACATTCGCAGATCTGCCACGCAGCATATCAGATGCCGCGGAGTTCTACCGTGCCCAGGAGGGGAGCTCAATGGAGAAGTTGTTCTTGTCCTAGTATGCTGGGTCGAACATCCGATGCCTGAGTGACCAACTGAAGCTGTTGGTCGAACTCCACAGGGCGGCCGAAGCGGCTATGAAAGATTTCATAGTCCGGATGTGGACTGGTGAGCCCCTGCCGGCTAGCTACTTTGGCCTGATCAAGAGGATGGTGAATGCCTATCCACGGCTCGAAGTCATCAAGCGATCCGTTTGCATTGAGGGTGCCCGCCGGGCCTTTGCCCGCGCGAAGGTGCATTGGGGCAAGCTGGATGCGGAGAAGCTGGTGAAGGACGGGCCGCCAGACGGCAAGGAGCATCGCCATCCCAAGAAGTACTATGATGGCGTTATGAAAGGCGCTCATCTCGTGGCCGATGAATGTACCAAGGACACAATTTTAGAATGAATTCACTTCTGTCAGGTTTGTAATTTAAGGACGAAGTTACCTGCGCTATGTAGCGCTTTTGTTATTTAAAATATTACCTTCTGTGCGGCTATTTATAAAATTTTGAAAGTAGGCTAGTCATCGGCTTCCGCCCCCACGTAACTAGTATTGGGGTGTTCGTGGAAAACCCAGAAACTCTTTATCCAAATGTTTGGTCCCTTAAGGAGGTGTCCGCCGCAGCAAACAAGGCAATCGGACTATGCGGCTTTATAACTTTCACTTAGCCATAGAAGGCTACAATTTTAAATTTTGGTGAAGCCCCTAGAATCCAGAAGGACGAATTGGGGCGCTATATACGCCTAGGTCGGACGAAGCCGATTTATCGCCTAAAGCGGGGAAATCTTTAAGGATTTTAGGACCTCTCGAACAGCGACCAGCTCTCGCCACATCATGCCGGTCAGTTTTTGGCTTTCTCTACTGAGGTGCTCGTCCGGAAGGACCGGGACACAATCACAGTAGTTCTCCCTGCGCTACCTTAGCCGATATAACGGAACATAAGGTACCAAAACAAGGGAGCCGAGCTAACCCAATTGTAGACCCAAGACATGATTCGGAGCTGATGCATATATAGTGCTATAAGTTTGGGGTGCCGCACTGTTGAAAGTGTTCGGACTTGTATTGCCATATTATGGGGCGCCATAAGAAGCCCCTGGCAGACTAAATGTACCAAGGTGTACGGATGCAATATCAAATAAACATTTGTGAGAAAAAATTCTCAAATAAGACTAATAAGCTGACGCTACATGTGGTCTCCCATTGATAAATAATACGTTTAAGCGTATGTTTACAATGAATGCATTAAGCGGAGATAAATAGGACTATTTGACATGTCCTATCCAGGGGCAGGTCGCGTACAGATTGTCGGATTTCGAGTTCCGGCAGACCCTTGAGGATCGAACACTGGGGTGCGCGCGGAGATTACGCCCTCTATCTACCTACTCCTCTCCGAATCGCTAGGATCTAAACTGTGAAAAGATCAACACAAGAGACACAGGGTTTATACTGGTTCAGGCCACCATTGTGGTGTAATACCCTACTCCAGTGTGTGGTGTGGTGGATTGCCTGTTGGGCTGATGATGAACAATACAAGGAAGAACAGCCTCGCGAGGGTCTGTTCTTGCCTGGTGCGATGAACTGCTAGGAGGAGTTCAGTCACTGTATCTCTCTCTCTCTTTATACTCTAGATGTATGCCAGATTCCAGATCTTCCGTTCCCTCCCCTACCCTGGGGGTGGCTAGTCCTATTTATAGGCAAAGGCCCTGGGCCTCTTCCCAAATATTGAGCGGGAAGGGCGCCAACAATTGGCCATTTTGAAGGGGAACAACGGGTACACTTATCCTGACTAAAGTTGGTCCTCGCCTGTCAAAGGCTCTGGGGGTGACGCTTGCTTAGGCTCCACGGTGACCTCCATCCTGCCGTTGGACTGGTCTTGGTCTTGTTACACCGAAATGGACGCCTTTGGTTGATGCTCTCGCCTACGCTTGATCCCTTTGCACCAAAGAGGAAAGGAGGACACTGCGCTGGCTGGCGCCCGACTGGCGCCCTTGGTTGTCATGGCTTGCGCCATGGGCACCTCGCGAGGTACCCCGCCTTGAACTCTCCGCCTCCTCGCGAGCCAGCCTGATGAGGCCGTTCCTGAGGAAGTTCCTTGTCATCCGCCCCATGAGGCTTGGCCCCTCGGGAGAGTCTTGAGCCTGTGTTGATGAAGATGGGCTGTGCTGGGCCCCCTTTGAGCCATGCCGCAGGCCGCAGGCAGGCAAGTCTGGGGACCCCCGTTCCCAGAACGCCGACAGTAGCCCCCAGGCCCACGACACGCCCGGACTTGGCCGAGCGGAGAGGCGAAAGGTCAAGTGTGAAGCATCGTGGGCCCTAACAGCCCGCGGCCTTGGGCGCTGCGTGGCGGTTGATTGGACGTGGGCGGCACCGTTCCCCCACACTTCCTTATTTTATGCAATGCTAGGCGGACTCGTAGCCGCACACAGCCGCTCCCCTTTTCTGTTCCTTGAGTGCTCTCTGTTCTTTCTCCTCTCGAGCTCCAGTTTCTGCATCCAATCCAATCTCGAACATTCCCCCCCCCCTCCTCTGTCGTCATGGCTCTGCCGAGGAAGGGAAAAGGGAAGAAGCCCATACCGCCGCCTCGCTCATCGTCGTCAGCGGCCCCCGCCGTTGATCGGCCAATCATAATCAACAAGGAGGGCATGGGCAAGGTCAGCTCGGCCCTGGCCACCATCTTCAACGAATGCGGGAGGACGACGGCCTGGCCCGCGTCCCGCTTCTCCATTGACAGGATTGCCACTAAGGTCCGATACTTCGCCGACGCCCTACGGGCGGGATTGGTTCCCCCCTTTTCTGATTTCTTCAACGCCGTGCTTTCCCATTATCAGATCCATATGATGCATCTGGGTCCCAAATCCATCACTCTTCTTGCGGTATTCGCCTTCATTTGTGAGGCAATGATGGGCATCCTTCCTTCGGTTGCCATGCTGCGCCACTTCTTCTCTCCGCGCCTTGTCGACTCCACCCAATGTTCGGGGTGCGTGAGCTTCGTCTCTATGCCTGAGACGACGGCTTCAACAATTGACTTCAATCTTCCTCCGCCCGCGCCTGGGTTTCGCGAGCGGTGGCTGTATGTGGACGTAGGGGTGCCCAGCCCCCTGCTGACGGAGCCATCCTCGCCTGCTGTCCCCAACTCAGGCTAGGGCCAGGAGACGCTCGTGAGCCCCCGGCTCGCCTTTGTTTAGCGTCGCTTTGAGTTCTTGAGGTCGCTCGGCATGACGGCGCCCAAGGTGGTGAAGGAGTTCCTGCTACGCCATGTTGCCCCTCTCCAGCGCCACTCCTGCCGCATGTGGGCCTTCAGCGGGCGCGAGGACCGTATGAGGCTCCAGGAAGAGGACCTGACGCCTGAAGCATTGAGGAAGGTGCTCTTGGTCCTGACCGGGGACCCCAACCCCGGCAGCATCCAGCAAGGGGGAGCCTTGTTGTACCTCTGTTCGAGCAGGAGAGACTTCATGAATTAGATGCCCGTCTTTGACAAATGGGGACTGCGCCCCGCCGACCTCCAAGGGCCTTGCGAGAATCCAGTGGTGGTGGCCGCCCTTCCAGTTGGCCGAGGCGACTCTTCCTCAAGTGGCAGAGTAGGGAGGCATGAGCCTCCGGAGGCCGAGGGCGCCCCCGCCGAGGTGACAACACCGAGCGGCCCCTGAGGCCCGTGCTGCCGGGGCTGAGGGCGGCGAGCAGGCACCTGCTGCGCCCGCGGCTGAGGCCTCCGAGGCCCCAGTTGCTCTTCTTGGTGAGGCGACCGACGGCGCGCCTCAGGCAGACGCCCCTGACGCGGGTCGTCTTGACGTTTCCTCCTCGTCACAGGCTGACCCCTGTGCTCAACTCTTGGGCCGCTTCCGCGTGGAATTTGAGGCCCTCCGGAAGGGAAGGGAGGCCCTGGGCGATGACTACCCTTGTCGCCTACTGAAGCGCAGAAAGTACTTCGCCATCGATGAGTAAGCCTTCTCCCTTCCCTGCTCCAGATTCTTCTGTTGCCCTTCCTGATCCTTGCTCTGCAGGGCCCTTCCTTCTGAGATCATGGAGATGGCTGAGGAGCCATCACTCTCGCCTCCGCCCTCTCCGCCGTCTTTGATGTTCCTAGTAGCTGGGCCCTTGTGGTGAGGCCGGTTGGAGAGATGAACCATCCTGAGGCGCAACGCCGCCCCGCGTGCCTCGCGACCTTCCTTCGCGAGCCTTCTCGTGGCATAGCCAGCCTGCCGTGGGCTTCTCGTCTGGTCGTGAATCGTGATTGGCTGGGATACTCCCAGTGCTCTTCACTTGGGGATGGATTGGCTCCAGGCCGGGCTTCTGGCGAGGCGTGCCTGGTCGCCTCAAGGGTGCCAGCCCCCAGCCCCCTGCCCGGAGGGGGAGCGCTGATCCGTGCCACCTAGAGCTTGCTTGGGGCGGATGACAGCGTGGAAGACGTACTCGAGCGCGCCGGGGAGCGTCGCGCTCTTCGCCAAGGGTTTCTTCGGAGGGCGACTGACGCGGTGAGCCTACTTGGTGAAGAGCTTGCTAATGAAGACGCGTGCCTCGAGGCCGAGGGCCTGCGCCTGGTTGCAGAGAGGCGCGAGCTGGAGGCGGCTGTCGCCCTCGCGCGCCATCGGGGCAATCTCGACAATGAGGAGGCCAAGGCATCGCTGGCGGCCTCTCGGGAGGTGCGTTCGCGGGCCATCGAAGAAGCCCGGGAAGTTGACCGGCCGCGAGAGGCTGCAGAGGAGCGGGCACGGGAACTCCTGGCCCGGTGCCACTCGCTGGAGGAGCAGGTGGAGCTGCACGAGGCGTCCCTCGCGTCGATGAAGGTGGTCTCCGGCGACCCGGCAGAGCTTCAGAAGCGTGAGGAGGCACTGACGCTCGAAGCCGCCGAGCGTGCACACGAGTACGAGCGCCTGGAGACGAGGGAGTGCTCGGTGACACGGGCGGAGGACGATGTCGCCGCGCGGGAGACCCGCGTCATGGAGGAGGTCGGACGTCGGGTGGCGACGGCGTGCTCGAACCTCGAGCGCTAGTTCGAGGAGAGGCTGGCGTTGATCGGGACCGAGGCTCAAGGTAGGACCACCTCCCTGAGGATCAAGCTGGAGGAAGCGACATGGCAGGCTGATGCTTTGCGGGCCGCACTTGAGGTGGCGCAGGGGGAGTCAACTACTTCCCGTGCCGAGGTGCTTCTTCTTCGCCATCGGGTGGACGAGGCTGAGGCCGTTGCGCGCGAGAATGCGGATGAGATACGTCAGCGGCGGCTCCTGGAACATGAGCACGCCCCCATGCTCACTACGCTTCGGGAGAGAGCCAACATAGCCTTGGGCAACATCTACGAGGCGGCCGTTGGCGAGCCGCACGTAATCAGCTACGCCGGTAACCTTCACTTCTTCACCGACATAGTGACGCACCTGGAGGCGCAGTCGGTCAGGGCCAACAGGTTGGTGGAGGAGAGGAGCCGCGCCCTGCTCGGGCGCGCCTTTTCCGTGTCTTCATCCATCTCCAGAACATGGATCCTCACTTTGACTTCGACGCCGCCATCGCCCCAGTTCCCCAGGCCATCCGAGGTGACCTGGCGGACTGGGTGGAAGACAACATGGACGCTCTTGTCAGGGCCTTCGCTTCAGATGATGATGACGCGATCGTGGCCGCCGACGAAGGCGACGTGGTGAACGGTCGTGACGCCACCGACGATAACGCAGAGGGCGATGGCGAGGCCAGTGACGCCAATGACAGTTCGGGTGGTGCTCCTGAGGATGCATTGGGGGATTTATCCGACTGACTGCGCATTGCTCCTGTTTCCTTACCCTGCATGAATAGAACTCAGGCTTTCGACCTGACGGTTGTAAGAGCATTTTGGGAGGGGGTGCCCCTCATGTAAAGCTTATGTTTAGAGTACTAGGGGATGCTACATCACCCATATGCCCGCGCCAAGTGGTTGGCTAGGTGACGAGCCAGTTGGCTAGTTTACCTTTGTCCCGTGCGGGTCCTGAGATAATTTGCGAGAGGCTGTGGTGTCTCGAATGCCTCCTGACTGAATTCGTAGGATCTGAAGTGAAAAAGCCTCCTGAGAGGATATGACGGCGGCAGTCTGGGATGCACGCAAGCTAGGCCTGACCCGGCTCGTGAGGGGCTCATGAGGGGAGGCAGGTGAGGCGAGGTCATAACCAGAACGTGAGAGATTGCTCGAATGAGACTAAGCACCCCTTCCCCGAACACACGCAAATCTCAAATTCGAAGCCAACTTAAATCCAGCGGGGGAAAGCAATAACCAAGGGAAAAGCAATGAAAGCAGAAAAAAGGCCGCGTCTGGCACCTAGTCTAGTCTTGGACGTCTTCTCACCAGCGCGGAGCTAAGTGCTGCCACTGGGCGTGGGAGGGAGCCCCAAGGCCTGAGGCCGGCACCCCTGTGACTCCGGGGCGTGTACAGCCCCACTCATTATTACGTGAGAGTGTCACGGGGCGGCGAGCTTCACAGGCACTGGGCCTTCTTCACAGGTACCGGCCTTGCTTCATATCGCCAGACGAGGGCCCCGCCTTGCGCCACACTCTAGTGCCATCAACGACGACCGGAAACCAGGACGCCGCCGATGGGGTAGAGCGGTCGCCAGTGGTTCCCCCGACGACCACATGTCCTCCACCAGGGGCAGCCCCTAAGGCACCTCCCCAGCGGAGGGCCTACCTCCTGGGAACGCCTTGCTCCAAACGCCGCGGTGGTGATGTCGGATCCCGGCCCCTCCCCTGCAGCCCCCGATGCCCTCCTCCTAAGGGGTTGGAGACTGCAGGAGCGGGGCAGCTACTCGTTGTGGAGACCTGCACCTCCTGCGACCCATGATTAGCGTATGCCTGCTCCTGAGGAATTAGTGGTACCCGATAATCGTCGCTTCCAGCGTGGCCGGTGGGGCCGTCCCGGGAATCCTGGAAGAGCTCAGCTTCTGGTGCCTCATCCCCCCAACTTGGGCTGAGGAGCGAGCCTTGTTCGCCCTCGCGCGGGTGCCCTTGGTCCATCATGTGAGGCACATACTCTTCTGGCGCCGTCATCCCAAAGGTCACGCCATAGTGCTCCGCGTGCCATGCAGCTATGCTTGATGTGCCAACCTAGGGGTGGTAGCGCGGCGGCCCACTGGGGCCGTGGGTTGTGACGAGTCCTTCTTCGCTGGCGGGGAGCGGAGTCAGTGCTGCCGCCGGCCCGGTGCTGACAGCTTCATTGGTGTTGGGGTAGCCTTGGAGCCCGCGGGTGCGCTTGGAGCCCCCGCGCGGGCCGCCCTGGGTCTGAGACGGGAGCTGAGTGCAGAAGGGGTGAGCCCCCGAGGCGGCGAAGCCCAGGAGCTCTGCCACCCGCTCTAGCAGCACGTCGCGGCCGCCTTCCATCAATCTGCACAGCAGCAGCTCTCGGGCCACCGTGAGCGTGGCCCTTGAGTTCACCTGCTCCCTGCGAGTGTACAACATCGTGGCCGCGGCGTGGTTGGAGGCCCTTGCTGCCGACCGCGTCTGTCGCGGTGTGAGAGCTGTCGGGGCCTGTCCGCGTCGCCCACGGCTCGCAGCGTCCTGCGGACCACGAGCTGCCTGGGGCATGGGGTCGCCCGGGGCGAGCGGCTCTGCGTGGGCGGGCCAAGCCGCCCAGGGATCAGGGTTGCCCGCCTGGTCGCCGGACATGGTGATGATGATGCGACGGGACGCAAAGTGGCAGAAGGTGGATCCCGGTGCACCCCTACCTGGCGCACCAAATGTCGGATTTCGGGTTCCGGCAGACCCTTGAGGTTCGAACACTGGGGTGTGCACGAAGATTACGCCCTCTGTCTACCCGCTCCTCGCTGAATCGCTAGGATGTAAACTACGAAAAGATCAACACAAGAGACACAGGGTTTATACTGGTTCAGGCCACCATTGTGGTGTAATACCCTACTCCAGTGTGTGGTGTGGTGGATTGCCTCTTGGGCTGATGATGAACAATACAAGGAAGAACAGCCTCGCGAGGGTCTGTTCTTGGCTGGTGTGATGAACTGCTAGGAGGAGTTTAGTCGCTCTATCTCTCTCTCTTTCTACTCTAGATGTATGCCAGATTCCAGATCTTCCGATCCCTCCCCTACCCTGGGGGTGGCTAGTCCTACTTATAGGCAAAGGCCCTGGGCCTCTTCCCAAATATTGAGCGGGAAGGGCGCCAACAATTGGCCATTTTGAAGGGGAATAGCGGGTACACTTATCCTGACTAAAGTTGGTCCTCGCCTGTCAAAGGCTCTGGTGGTGACGCCTGCTTGGGCTCCACGGTGACCTACATGCTGCCGTTGGACTGGTCTTGGTCTTGTTGCACCGAAATGGATGCCTTTGCTTGATGCTCTCGCCTGCGCTTGCTCCCTTTGCACCAAAGAGGAAAGGAGGACACTGCGCTGGCTGGCGCCCGACTGGCGCCCTTGGTCGTCATGGCTTGCGTCACGGGCACCTCGCGAGGTACCCCACCTTGAACTCTCCGCCTCCTCGCGAGCCAGCCTGATGAGGCCGTGCCTGAGGAAGCTCCTTATCGTCCGCCCCGCGAGGCTTGGCCCCTCGCGAGGGTCTTGAGCCTGTGTTGATGAAGATGGGCTGTGCTGGGACCCCTTTGAGCCACGCCGTAGGCCGCAGGCAGGCAAGTCTGGGGACCCCCGTTTCCAGAACACCGACACAGATAGATAAAACAGGTATAACGATCGTAAATAGATTCCACCTGGGTTTGTCCTTTTGTGCACAAAGCCGGTTGCCTCCTTGGTCTGCTCCCCTCTATAGGTTCGTCCATCCGGCTCTTCTTAAGGGGCTGCACTAAAGCAATGTCCTTAAAGGTGAAAGGGAAAGATTATGAAGGTATGCTGCGGTGATACCGCACTATTTGACTGAGTCACCGCTGCGCCTCCGCCTGTGCCCATGCTATTTTGATTGCGTAATTGTGTACGCGTGGCATGAATGCTGCTTTAATGGGGCTTGACCGGAGGCCGGACTGCTAATCACGCTCTTGGCATGACTGATGATCCTGTTGCGGGGTGCTCCGGACTGGCTTGACAATGCTTGGGGTTGTCGTCGCTGGATTGGTGGTTTGCTAGAGGAGGCCACATTTTACTTTTGCTACGAGGGTTGCAGTATGCTCTTCTGTACGGAGAGAGCGGTCCATGTTTCCGTTGACTGTTATGACCCCGCGCGGGCTTGGCATCTTGAGCTTGAGGTATGCATAGAGTGGTACCGCATTGAATCTAGCAAATGCGGTTCGTCCGAGCAGTGCGTGGTAACCACTACGGAAAGGGACGATATCGAAGATTAACTCTTCGCTTTGGAAGTTGTCCAGAGATCCGAAGACCACTTCCAATGTCATGGAGCCCGTACAGCGGGCATCTACTCCAGGAATTACACCTTTAAAGGTGTTTTTGGTGGGCTTGATCCATGAGGGGTCGATGCCCATTTTGCGCACTGTGTCTTGATAAAGCAGGTGCAGGCTGATGCCGCCGTCCATAAGGACTCGCTTGAGGTCAAATCCGTCGATGATTGGGTCTAAGAGCAATGCGGCTGAGTCGCCGTGACGGATGCTAGTAGGGTGATCCCTATGATCAAAGGTGATCGGACAAGCTGACCATGGGCTGAACTTGGGGGCGACTGGCTCCATCGCGTAGACGTCCCATAGTGCCCACTTCCATTCCCGCTTGGGGATGTGAGTGGCGTAGATCATGTTGACCGTTTTCACATGGGGGGGGGGGATTTCTTCTATCCCCCCGTGTTCGGACGCCGGGGCTCCTAGTCATCGTTGCTGTGCAACCCCTTGTCCCTGTTTTCGGCGTTTATTTTGCCGGCCTGTTTGAATACCCAGCAATCTCTGTTGGTGTGGTTGGCTGGCTTGTCCGGGGTGCCATTAATTTGGCACGAGCGCTCGAGTATACGGTCCAGACTGGACGGTCCCTGATTGTTTCTTTTGAACGGCTTCTTCCGCTGACCGGACTTGGATCCGCTGAATCCGACGTTTACTGCCGTGTCTTCAGTGTTGTCGCCGTTGTTCCGTCGCTTATGTATGTTGCGTCGTGACTTACCCTTATTGTCGCGGACATCCAAAGTGCCGGAACGGGGCGTGGTGCCGCTGCGAGCCAACCAGCTGTCCTCGCCCGCACAAAAGCGGGCATTAGTGTTGTGAGAGCTGCCATGGACTTGGGTTTTTCCTGGCCGAGGTGTCGAGCAAGCCACTCGTCACGGATATTATGCTTAAAAGCCGCCAGGGCTTCGGCATCCGGACAGTCAACTATTTGGTTCTTTTTAGTTAGGAACCGAGTCCAGAATTTCTTGGCTGACTCTCCGGGATGTTGAGTAATGTGGCTCAGGTCATCAGCGTCCGGTGGTCGCACATATTTGCCCTGGAAGTTGTCGAGGAATGCGTCTTCCAGATTTTCCCAACTGCCAATGTAATTTGTTGGCAGGCTGTTTAACCAGTGCTGGGCTGGTCCTTTGAGCTTAAGGGGAAGATACTTGATGGCGTGTAGATCGTCTCCGCGGGCCATGTGAATGTGGAGAAGGAAATCTTCGATCCATACTGCGGGGTCTGTTGTGCCATCGTATGATTTGATGTTTACGGGTTTGAACCCTTCTGGGAATTCATGATCCATCACTTCATCAGTGAAGCAGAGGGGGTGTGCGGCGCCTCTGTGCCAGGCTATGTGCCTTCGCAGTTCGAATTGGTCTGGGTTGCTGCGTTCGGCCTGGCCGGACTTGTTGAATGTATCCGGCGTGACGGTCATCGTCGCGTGCTGGGGCGCGCCCTTGCGATCTGTAGATTGATCTTGGCTGTCCTGCTTTGTTTTCCAGTATATCTGGCAGGTCTTGCCTGTTGCCCTGGCCGTAGTGTATTGGTGTGGGGGTGCGGGATAGTATTCGGGCTGATATCCTGTTTTATCCTGGCCACGGGGTGGCCCGTCAGCCGTTTGGCGCTCGAGTCCGTATTCCTCGGCTGCCAGGACTTCAGTCCATCTACCTGTGAGCAGGTCTTGATCAGCCTGGAGTTGCTGCTGCTTCTTTTTCAGGCTCCTCGCAGTGGCAATAAGCCGGCGCTTGAAGCGCTCCTGCTCCACGGGATCCTCAGGCACGCCGGACTCGTCGTCGCCGAGGCTAATCTCGTCTTCGGAGGGGGCATATAGTTGTCTTCTTTTGGATATCCGTCAGTCGCCTGTTCCTCTAGGCTGACCTACTCATCTTCCTGTTCTGCCTGCTCGAAGCCAGGCTGGTCAGGGTTGTATTCCTCTTCGGCGCCATCCGGATTGCTTTCATCTCCGGCGCCGGTACTGATGTGGCGGGGCTTGTGGCGGCGCCGACGACGCCCATGCTTTGCTTTTCTCCCTGAGGGGTTATCCTCCGTTGCCTCGTTGCCATTGGTTTCCTTCGGAGTGTCCACCATGTATATATCGTATGAGGAGGTGGCCGTCCACCGCCCTGTGAGCGGTGGCTCCTGTACTTCTCCTGCATCATCGTCCATACCGTCGATATCTTCGGAGTCGAAGTCAAGCACGTTGGTTAAATCATCGACCGTGGCAATGAAGTGGGTGGTGGGTGGGCAGCGAATTCCTTCGTCGCCTGCTTCCCACTCATGGTGGACATAGTTCGGCCCAGAGCCTGATGACAAAGAGAGAGACTTTAATGAGTTCAGCATGTCGCCAAACGGCGAGTGATGGAAGATGTCCGCAGCGGTAAACTCCATTACCGGAGCCCTACCTAGCTCGGCTGGCTCGAGGGTATGCGGACCGGAACCAACAACTGAATACGAGTCCATAGAGGCGAGACCTGTATTCGGCTCCACCAACAATGAGTGTGCGGCCTGCGGGGCGAGGTCCACCCCTCCTTCCTTAGGCAACGCAACCTGCTCCAGATTTAGATCCAGGGCTACTACAGGGGTGATATCCCGAGCATCGTCCGACGGCAGGTCTAAGCCGTGCTGATCGTAACTATTCGGTGCTCCTGGCGCAGGCCCAAATCCGTCAAAGATCAAGTCTGCGCGAATATCCGCCATGTAGTTCAAGTTTACGAACCTGGCCTGGTGGCCAGGGGCATAGCTGTCGATCTGCTCCAGATGGCCAAGCGAATTGGCCCGCAGTGCGAAGCCGCCGAACACGAAGATCTGTCCGGGGAGAAAAGTCTCCACCTGGACCGTGTTGTTGACGACTGAAGGAGCCATCAAGCCCTGCAGCGGATCCCGGGTAGGGGGTCCCGATCTGTGCGTCTTAGGCTGATGGTAACAGGAAGCAAGGGACACAATGTTTACCCAGGTTCGGGCCCTCTCGATGGAGGTAAAACCCTACTTCCTGCTTGATTAATATTGAAGATATGAGTAGTACAAGAGTAGATCTACCATGATATCGTAGAGGCTAAACCCTAAGAGCTAGCCTATGATGGTATGATTGTGATCGGCCTTCTAAGGACCAACCTCTCTAGTTTATATAGACACCAGAGAGGGCTAGGGTTTACATGGAGTCGGTTACAAGGAAGGAAAGACAATATCTAGATCGCCAAGCTTGTCTTCCACGCAACGGAGAGTCCCATCCGGACACGGGGCAAAGTCTTGAGTCTTGTATCTTCACGCTTCAATAATCCGGACAATGTATATAGTCCGGCTGTCCGGATACCCCCTAATCCAGGTGTCGGTGTCAAAACCGGCGGATCTCGGGTAGGGGTCCCGAACTGTGCGTCTAGGCTGATGGTAACAGGAGACAAGGGACACGATGTTTTACCCAGGTTCGGGCCCTCTTCATGGAGGTAAAACCCTACGTCCTGCTTGATTAATATTGATGATGTGGGTATTACAAGAGTAGATCTACCACGAGATCAAGGAGGCTAAACCCTAGAAGCTAGCCTATGGTATGATTGTTCTTCGTCCTATGGACTAAAACCATCCGGTTTATATAGACACTGGAGAGGGCTAGGGTTACACAGAGTCGGTTACAATGGTAGGAGATCTACATATCCGTATCGCCAATCTTGCCTTCCACGCCAAGGAAAGTCCCATCCGGACACGGGACGAAGTCTTCAATCTTGTATCTTCATAGTCTTGGAGTCTGGCCGATGACGATAGTTCGGTTATCCGGACACCCCTAATCCAGGACTCCCTCAGTAGCCCCTGAACCAGGCTTCAATGACGACGAGTCCGGCGCGCATATTGTCTTCGGCATTGCAAGGCGGGTTCCTCCTCCGAATAGTTTATAGAAGAATGTGAACACAAGGATAGTGTCCGGCTCTGCAAAATAAATTCCACATTCCACCGTAGAGAGAATAATATTTACACAAGTTCAATCTGCTGACGTATTTCGTGGCGTGATGTCACACCACAACCAAGCCTTTACTTGAACCGTTTTTATCATACCACCTCAGCGCGTTTGGCGAAGCGGTTTCCTTGGCACGTCTTGTCGAAGCAGAGATTGTGTTCCCCTTGTCCAGGGATTCTCATCAATACGGACGTGGGTAACCCAACTGCGCCCGTTGCCATGCCCCCTCCATCAAAGGCGAGTTCCAAACGGTCACGGGGACGACTCTTGGTATTCTCCCTCTTTATAATGAGACCAAGGCCCGTTCCTTTTCTTCAATCCTCAATCGAATCCGCCCCTCGCCCCGAGTTCCAACACCCAGGGCTCCAGATTCGGGCACTTCGGACCTTTGACAATGTCCGGCTCCGACCTACAGGGCCGGTGGATGCCCTCCTCCATCACGGAAGAGGACGTGCTAAAGCTGAGAGACGCCAGGTACTTAACCTACGAGATTTCGCATAGGTTGCCTGCCCAAGGGCAAGTCATTCCTACTCTTGAGCCTGGCGAGAGTGTCGCATTCGTGTCGCACCTCCGTCGGGGTTTAGGCTTCCCGATGGATCCCTTCGTGAGGGGGCTCCTGTTTTACTATGAGCTGGAATTCCACGACTTGGCTCCAGAGTCTATCCTACACATCTCATCATTTATTGCCGTCTGCGAAGCCTTCCTCCGCACTACCCCTCACTTTGGTTTATGGCTCAAAACCTTCAATGTGGAGCCGAAGATGATTGAGGGGCGTCAGGCAGAGTGCGGCGGGGCAGTTATAAGAAAGCGGGCCGATGCTCCATGGCCCAAGGGCTCTTTTCAGGAGGAGCTCGGCTTGTGGCAACATCAGTGGTTCTATATCACCGCTCCCAAGGGCAGCAGGCAGAGGCCGCCGCCCGCCTTTCGCTCGGGCCCTCCACAATGGCTGACATCGTGGGTCAACAAAGGGTTTGACTGGGGGCCATCCAAGGACGTACCCCTATTGCAGGGCCGGATTCGAGACCTCCAAGAAAGGGAGATCACTCTGGTCGTAGTGACGCGGGTTATGCTGATTCAACATCTTCTGTCCTGCAAGCGTCGTCCCCTCCACCTGTGGGAATTCAATCCGGAGGGACCACGAGCTCTCCAACACTTCATTGGCACAAAACCCGTGGAGATGTACAAACTGTTCTTCAGATCACAAGAAATATGTCCAGACTTGACCGAGGACGCTGGCCTAAGCTGCAATCGCCCAGATACTCAAGTAAGTAGCCCTGTGTCCAGACATATCATCCATTTTTTTATCATGGATATGCCTTCTAACCGGCTATCCCTTGAACAGGAGTGGATAGCGCAAGCAAAACTGATACGGTGTCCGGCCCCCCTCCCTGAGACCACGCCAGATCCCGTGTTAATCAAAATGTTGGAGGTAGTGCCTTCGGAGGATGGCGAAGGGGGGAACAGGGAAACTACCATCTCAGTTAAGGAGGCTCTGAGTAAGGGGGGAATCAAGAATCCCTCCCTCCAGGGGGAGAGGAGTACCGCTTCCGAAAACCCGGAGGCCAATGCCTCGAAGCGGGGAAAGAAATCTGCACCGGAAGGTCCTGTGCCGGGAGGAGTCCCGGCCGCACAGTCTCCCCAAAGGAATCAGCCCTCCAGCAAGCCGTAAGTAGAAAAAAGGGAAGTTTTATAAGAAGGGACATCCCTATTTTATTTCTAAGGATAACCGAAGTTTTTACCTTGTAGTTCGGATCTCAGCCCTTCTCAGCAGAGCTCATCCTCGGGGGACCTTTGTCCGAAGATGATGGAGAGCGAAACGCATCCATTTGCTGCCCCATCAAGCGGGGCGGACGACCATGAGGTGTCGTAACGGAGGGTCTCCCCGAGTCCGGCGGGGCCGGGGAGTTCGGCACCCACTGGAGTACGACCGGTGGAGCTGCAGGGTTTGCTCGAGAGGGCGTCTCTCTCAGAAGATCACCACGCATTAATGAGTATAGTGATTGAAAGGATCTCATCCGCCGAGAGCGGGTTGCATGAGGCCGTCGGAAGTTTACTGACAGGGTTTGAGGTACGCAAAAAATGACATACCTTTTGACAGTTTTGCACATAGAGTGCGCCCTGTATAGATAGTAGCCCCTGAGACTCGGTATGTTGTCGAAAGCGACAGCGTGCCGAGGATCATAATCTCAGTTACAAAATGTCGCCTTTCCTATGCAGGTGGCGGAACGTTCGGTGGCCAGCCGGACTGATAGAGTTGCCGAGCTGAAGCGGCAACTCGACGTTGCGGATGCGGACATCGCGCTGGTCAATAAACGACTTGACGAGTCGCAAGGTGGGTGGTTTTTCCGCGGTCACCTGGTAAGGGAGCTGATGCCCACTCCTTACAACATGTATGCTTGATGCATATGGTGCCGCTGCTGTGGAAGACCTTCGGGCGGAGCTTGATCGAGCCAAGGACCAAGCCAGAAAAAGTGATGCGGCTGCCTCGAAGGCAGCGGAGGAGCTAAAAGCCGAAAAGGCTGCTCACTACCGAAGCAGGGAGGAAATGGCCATAATGGCCGTGAAATTAAAAGATGCTACCGACCGCTATGAGGTTCTTGAAAGAGAACGCCAAGCGGAGCAGGAGGGCCTGAAGAAGGCCACCGCCGAAGCCAAGGATGCCTGTTCTGCAATGCGGGCTATGAAGGAGGAACTGCGTCAGGACAGAGACATTGTGGCTGGAAAGCCCTTTCTGTTGCGTAGGAAGTTCACGGATCCGAAGTATGCTCAGTTGGGCCAGTTGTGGGGTGCGGAGGATCCTTATCTGGATTTGACGGCGAGTGCGGCGGACGCAGTAGTGCATTTCCGAAGTCAGAAGGATCATGAAATGGAAGAGCTTTTTTGGTCTCAATTCCATAGTCCGGAGCGTCCACTTCCGTTGACCGATCGGTTGGCTGAGTGGGCTAAGATGAATAGATTGTCCGGACTTGCCATGACGGATGTGGTGGCTCATATGTGGCCGGAAAGGCCCAAGCCGAAGAGTTATTTTGGCTTATTGCAGCAATTCCTTGGGGCGGTGCCGCATATCAAGGCGATGAAGCGGTCGGCGTGCATAGAGGGTGCACGGATAGCTCTTGCCCGTGTTAAGACATACTGGGCGGATATGAATGCCACCGATGTTGTGTCCCGGGGTTCGGACGAGAGTCGATTACCCGCCGAGCACTATTTTGAGGAAGTCCTGCAGGGCGCTCGTTTAATAGAGTCGCAGTGCTCGAAAAATGTCATGTTCAAATGACATGTATGATTTGTGAGATCATATTTATAATGTAACGGCTTTTTATACTTGTGCGTTCAAGTATTGAAGTATCTCCTGTCGGCCGTTAATATATATGTATTTATAACCTGAAAGATGGCAGTCTTTGGCTTCAGCCCCCACGCACATGGTGCGGGGGTGTTTGCAAAAGAGGCGCATTTTCACACTTAATCCAATGTCTTGGTCCTTTGAAGGAGGTGATAGCATAGCAAACTAGGCAACCGGACTATAATGCTTTATCACTTTCACTTAGCCATAAGAGCTCGATGGTGGGGCTACTATATAGCCCCTAGAGGCACCGCGCTCTCCGAACTCGGGGCGTGTGTGTGCCTGGCCGGGAAGCGGTCCTTCGTCAAAGCAGAGGAATTCTAAACATTCCAGTAGTCGATCGAGTGGTTGACCAGTCTCTCGCCATAACATGACAGTCAGTTTTCGGTTTCTCTACTGAGGTGCTCGCCCGGCCGAACCGGGGCACAATCGCAGTACTTCTCCTGGTGCCGCGTTAGCCGATGGAGCGGAATGTAAGGCAGCAAAACACAGGAGCCGGGCAAACCCAACATTTGACCAAAGACATGATTCGGAGCTGATGCATATAGGGCCTAACTCGAGACGCCGAACACTCCCTAAGGTATTCGGACTTTATGATAATGGGCAGAACAATGCCCTAAGCCCCTAGTGTCCAGGTACAGGTGAGAACTTCTGACGCAGCCGATGCCAAAACGCCAGCCTCCTCCTCGGTTATGGTAGGAAACCGGGGGATGAGTATCAACAAGAGACAGTAAGAAAGGTTTACGCAGGGTCTTAATCTGAAAAGAATCCTTGCAACGGGTCCCTGCTGCACGTCTGTGCCTGTGTCTCCGTTGTGCTGTATCCTGGACGGATGTAGCACGTGGTTCATCTGTAAAAGAGAAGAACTTAGTTTGGAAAAAATATCGTGCAAAAAATGTATTTAAAACAGAGTATGATTTGGAAGATGAATAAAATTGAGCTTTATTGGCTCTTATTGTTTATACGTGCAGCCCCTTGTAAAGAGGTATGCGGCTGGGAAGCCCCTTGTTTATTTATGCCGGACTCGCCTAACCATGTCCGAGGTCTAAATGACCTGTTTTTTGGGGCTTTGATCAGCAAGGTTGGATTAGTGTGTGGCTGTCAAGGCAGTCTCACGTTTTCCGTGGTCGAGGAACACTCGGAGTTACCCTTTAATGAGATTATGCCGCGTGGACCGGGCATTTTGAGTGTAAGAGACGCGTAATGCGGTATCGCGTTAAAGCGGGCGAAAGCTTCGTGTCCCAGTAGTGCTTGATGGCTACTTTTGAATGGGGCAATATGGAAGATTAGCTTTTCCCGACGGAAGTTGTCGGATGAACCAAACACAACCTTTAGTAGTACAGAGCCTGTACAATTGGCATAAAGGCCTGGCGTCACTCCTTTGAAGGAAGTGTTGCTATGGCGAATTTTGGTAGGGTCTATCCCCATTCTGTGGATGGTGTCCTGGTATAGCAGGTTTATATCGCTGCCGCCATCCATTAGGACTTGTGTGAATTGTAGTCCGTCGATTATGGGATCCAGTATCAAAGCAGTCCCTCATGCGTTTCAAATGCTTCTGGAGTAATCCTGATAGTCGAAAGTAATTGGGTTTGACATCCAATTTCGGGGCTCCGCTTGGGTGGATCGTGCGGCGCGTGTTTTAGTAGTTGCCGCACTGTTTATCACATGAAGTGAGTTCACTGTTTTGACTTCTAGTGGGAAAGTCTTCTGTTTTCCGGCCTACTGCTTGTGGGATTCGTCATCGTCTTCGCTTGGTGTGTCGAGCCCCTTGTGTTCGGCGTTAAGTCGGCCGGACTGCTTGAAGACCCAACAATCTCTGTGGGTATGGTTTGCAGGCCTCCCGGGGGTACTGTGGATTTGAGATATCCTATCCAAGATTTTGTTTAGGTTGGATAGCTCGTCACTGTTGTCCTTAAGGGGCAGTGTTTTGTTATTCGGCCGAGATCTTTTGAACCCGGCATTGACCGCCGTGCTATTTGGGCCGTTTCCTTATTCCGGCGCTGATCTTTTCTGTGTCGTGATTTCCCATTTCCATCCCTGTCCTCGGATGTACTCGGGTCGCTGGTGCTGCATCTTGCTAGCCAGCTATCTTCCCCCGCGCAAAAGTGGGTCATGAGGCTTGTTAGCGCGGCCATTGTTCTTGGGTTTTCCTGGCCGAGGTGTCTGGCGAGCCATTCGTCTTGGACATTATGTATAAAGGCTGCTAAGGCTTCGGCGTCCGGACAGTCGACTATTTGGTTCTTTTTGGTGAGGAACCTGTTCTAGAATTTGCGTGCTGACTCCCCAGGCTATTGAGCTATGTGACTTAAATTGTCTGCATCTAGAGGGCGGACATAAGTTCCCTAAAAATTTGCTCGAAACGCATCCTCAAGCTCTTCCCAACTTCCGATGGTTTTTCTGGGAGGCTTTTGAGCCAATGCCGAGCTGGCCCTTTGAGCTTGAGGGGTAGGTATTTTCTGGCGTGGAGATCGTCTCCTCTAGCCATATGTATGTGTAGGATATAATCCTCAATCCAGACTCCGGGGTCTGTTGTTCCGTCATATGCCTCTATGTTTACAGGCTTGAATCCCGCTGGAAATTCATGATCCAGTACCTCATCGGTTAAACATAGTGGGTGTGTGGCGCCCCTGTATTTGGGTGTGCTGTTATCTTCGAACACTTGGCAGGTTGTGTTGCTTCCTGGAGCCTTCTTTTTTGGCCCATAGATGGACCTGAACGGGCCATCCTTTTTGTGAGGATCCTTATGTGGATCGTGTGCCGGATTGTGTGCGGCGCCACTTGCCGCTCTTAGCCTGTTATCTGGTCGTCTATCCGGCCAGGCGGCCTCTTTATTTTTTGACTATGGGGGCTCTACGGCCTCCTCGTCAAATTCGGGCAACAGCTTGTGCTTCGGGTAGCTCTTTGCTTGGTGACTATTGCCGTATTTATCTATGGTCTTGAGTACTTTGCTCCATCTCATTCTGAGTATGTCTTCCGCCGTTTTGAGCTTCCGCTTTTGCTTATTCAAACTTCTTGCAGTGGCGACGAGCCTTCTGTGAAGGTTCTTATACTCCAGTGATGTGTCCGGCATGAGATCGTCTAGACTATTGTTTTCGTCGGGAATGGGTTGCTCGTCCAATTCATCTTGTTTGGCTGGTTGCTTGGTGGCATGTTCATCATCCACTGGTTCGCCCTACTCTAGGGCTGGGTCAGTATGGGTGTCGTTGTTATCGAGGCGGGACTTCGAGCGGCGCTTGCGTCGCCGTTTTGGTTGTTTTTCGGGGGAATTATCCTTCGACACGTCCCGTTGTTCCTCGTTATTGCTTCCTTTTGGTGTATCTACCATGTATACGTCGTGAGTTGAGGTGGCTTTCCAGTGCCCAGTAGGCGCTGGTTCTTGGTCATCTCCGGCATCGTCGTCCATACTGTCGATGTCTTGGAAGTCGAACTCTAGCATGTCGGTTAAATCGTCGACAGTGGCTATTAAATGGGTGGTGAGTGGGAATTGAATTTCTTCGTCGTCCACATCCCAACCGTCCTGACCGCAGTTTGGCCAGGGCTCTCCTGATAACGAGAGATACTTTAGCGAATTCAGGATGTCGCTGAAAGGTGAGTGTTGAAAGACGTCCGCAGCGGTGAACTCCATGGTCAGCGCCCAATCGGATTCGATTGGAGGGGGCGTAGGAGGTTCGGAGTCCGGCAGGGAGTCCGACATCTCGGAGTCATGAGCATCACAAGTGACAAGGTCAGTATTCGGCTCTATCGCCATAGAGGTTGCAGCCCCGGAGGCGGTGTCTAACCACCCGTCCTCGATCTGCAAAGCCGGCTCCGAATTGAGGGTCGGAGCGGACTCGTGTGCGGCCTCCAGGGCACTGTCCGGCAGCAGAGCTAAATCATGCCCATTGTGACAGTGCGGCGCGCTCGGCTGTGGCTCGAATCCATCGAATATCAAGTCTCCACGGATGTCAGCCGTGAAGTTCAGAATTCCAAATCTGACCTGACGGCCAGGGGCGTAGCTTTCAATCTGCTCCAGATGGCCAAACGAATTGGCCCGCAGTGCAAAGCCGCCGAATACGAAGATCTGTCCGGGGAGAAAAGTCTCACCCTGGACCGCGTCGTTGTTGATGATCGAAGGAGCCATCGAGCCTATCAGTGACCACACAGAGGAACTCTCAATGAAAGCCCCAATGTCGGTGTCAAAACCGGTGGATCTCGGGTAGGGGGTCCCGAACTGTGCGTCTAGGCGGATGGTAACAGGAGACAAGGGACACGATGTTTTACCCAGGTTTGGGCCCTCTTGATGGAGGTAAAACCCTACGTCCTGCTTGATTAATATTGATGATGTGGGTATTACAAGAGTAGATCTACCACGAGATCAAGGAGGCTAAACCCTAGAAGCTGGCCTATGGTATGATTGTTCTTCGTCCTATGGACTAAAACCATCCGGTTTATATAGACACCGGAGAGGGCTAGGGTTACACAGAGTCGGTTACAATGGTAGGAGATCTACATATCCGTATCGCCAAGCTTGCCTTCCACGCCAAGGAAAGTCCCATCCGGACACGGGACGAAGTCTTCAATCTTGTATCTTCATAGTCTTGGAGTCCGGCCGATGATGATAGTTCGGCAATCTGGACACTCCCTAATCCCGGACTCCCTCAATTACCTCATAATGCTCCTTCATCAAGTTGAACAAACCAGCTTCATAGTCACGGCTTGTGTAAAGGCGGTTTAAGTATCCAGAATGAAGTTCCTGAGCAGGGAGATGAGCGCAAGTCGACACATCAGCTTTCCACTTGCCTTTTTCTTCAGCTGCAAATTCCGCCTTGGCACTGTGCTTGGCCAAAGCGACAGGATTACTAGGAGAAGTATGGCCAATCCCAGTTATCACAACGTCATCATTGGCTGCATTTGGGCTCACCGGTTTGTCTGAGGCTTTGGCAGGCCTTGGCGGATCAACAATCGGACTTGGAGGATTAGCTTGTGGGCTTGGTGGATGGATATGAGGACTCGCCGGGTTAACTTCGGGCTGATCAACATCAGTGGCTTGGCCCTGTGGCACAGGGTCATCCATGACAACATCAACATTCTCGCCAGCATCTTCTGAGGTCCTGTCCGGTTCAACCTCATCAGTGGGAGCAGTTGTTTTTGCCTTCTTGCTCAATCTGGCTTTGGGACTGCAAAATAGGCACATAAACGATTAATATGGTAGACTAATGCAAGAAGACAAAGTTAAACATTGTTATACTTACCCAGGGACGGACTTAAGGGGAGGCATTTGGGTGGTTGATGAACCGCCAGAGGACGAGTTGGAAGTGGCCTGATAATTTGAGTCAGATGGATTCAGAGTGTATCAAAAGTAACCCGCCAGGGGATAAGACTTGATAGAATTATAAGAGACCTCTGCACGGCACTTCCGGATTGGAGTATCTGGTAAACCAGAAGAAGTGACTTGTTGACCACTTTGCGGGGTTGTACGTCGAGCTTCAGGATGTTGTGGATCCAAAGGAGGGAAAGGATGTGAACGCTTCACTTTCCGAACCGCGCGACGGGTTTTTCTACTAGCACAAGATCAGAAGTGGAAGAAAGGGAGATTACCTGTACATTGTCAGCCCGGCTCTCTTCCGCATCATCCTGGTAATGGTCATTGTCAATAAGATGTATGAAAAATGAGCCAAGGGTGTCAAGTTCTACCTCTTGTTCCGAATCAACATCTTCGGGCGGATCAGAAGACTCGGTTGTTTTCTTCTTGGCTGACTTTTTGATGGCCTTGCTCTTGGCATGAGCAGCCCTCGCCGGTTTCTCTTGAGTTTTTGGCGGTTTGTCCTGAGCTTTCCTCTTCCAGAAAGGATCTTTGTCCTGAAAGAATAGACAAAGAATTATCAAAACAATGTTAAAGTGAAGATGGATCAGAAAGGTAGAAGGGTGAAATCTTTACCGTTGGCGGTTTGTTGGAGGTGTTGAAGGGACGCAACCCAGTTTTGCTGCATTCAGCGAGCGGTTCATCCAGCATCTTCTTGATGGCCTCAGTAACTTCATCGTCAGTTATTTCTATTTCATGGTGCCATTGAGGGTCCTTGATATTTCCGGTATACTAATGCATCAACCTGGAGCGACGGCTTAAGGGCAGGATACCCCATGAAACCGAGCAACGAACGAGGTCAACACTGGTTAAACCGTTGTCTATGAAAGCCCGGAGCTAGCGAGTTGAGGTGCGTAAGCTTGAAGTTCTTTGGCAGCGAGTCGTTGAGGTAGTGGGTGGCCATTGCTAAGCCGGTGAGCACGGTAACCCGGCAAGGGGTTTTCTTCCGCAGGAGCAGTATTCTGACAGTAAAACCATGTTTGGTTCCAATCTTTTGGGTGGCTGTGATGTTTGGCATGAGGAAAATCAACTTCTTTCCTTTTCTGAATCGACACTCCGCCGAGTTTCATGTTGGGACCGTCAGAGAATTCAGTTCGGCGGTTTAAGTGGAAGAAGTCCCTAAAGAGCTCAACAGACGGTTCTTCTTGAAGATAAACTTCGCAGCATACTTGGAAATTGCAAATATTAGACACGGAATTCGGTCCGATATCTTGTGGATGGAGCTGGAAGCTAGCAAGCACATCCCAGAAAAACTTTGATCTGGGAGGGCTGAATTCCCAGTCTAGATGCTGCATAAATACCACCACTTCTCCATCTTGAGGTTCAGGAGGGCACTCAGGGCTAGGAACCCGCCACTGAACAACTTCTTTCTTGGCCAAAGTGCCAATCAGAACATAACCATTGAGCTGAGTCTCTGTGATCCGGGAAGGAACCCAGTTTCCAGAGGCGAATTACTTGGCCATTGTGAAGGATAGACTGTAAAGGAAGTGCAAAAGCCGGTTCACGGTTCAAGATTGACGTGCACAAACCAGTGTTAAACCGGGAAAATTAATTCAGACATATATGCACTTTAAACCAGATATGGATGTTCAAGATAAGATGGCGGTTTAAGCAAGGGCTAATGGTATCTGGCGGATTATCAACTACTAGAGATTAAACCGCCGTTAACGGAAGAAGCAGATCTGAAATCTACTAAGTGTTGCAGAAACAAGTTTCACAAGATGGTGATATAATTTTGGATCTATCGTGGATCAATAAAGAAATTTTTCTGAACCCTACAATGGCATCAAGCGGAACAGAGAAGGTTCAGATGAGGATCTATCCAGGAGCAGCAAGATGCCATAGTATGGCAGATTAAAACTAAGGATCCAGCCGCAAAAGAAGACTGTCAGGCTTAGCTAGATTCAGTAAGATGCTAAAGAAAAGCAGATAAACACTGATGAACACCGACGAACACTGAAGAAACTTCGAAACCCTAATACATATTTAATAAGTGAAGGAAGGGGATATTTACCAGGGCCACGCAGTGGCGGAGGAGTGTCGAAGATCTCTGGTGCAAATAGGTTAATGCAGCGGCCTAGTCGATGCAAGGTGAAGGGTTGACGGCGGCGGCGATGCTTGAGTGCTTCGGGGTCGCAAGGAAGAAGGTGATGCGAAGAGGCAAGGGGAAAAATTGAAGGACCTCCGGTCTTATTTATAAAGGAAAGGGGACAAGCAGCAAGTGCGAGAATCGAGGGGCCTCAAGCGGCAAAAGGGGGCGCAGTTCTCGCCTTGATCTTTGGGAATTAATTAAATGAAGAGAATCTTTTATCTTTTTATACAGAGATGACGCCATGACGATTCACTACAGTGTTCAAAAGATGACGTCATGGCGGTTTACCAAAGTTTACAGGGAGAAGACAACATGGCGGTTTACGAAGAATCATTAGAAGATGTTCACGGAACTTTTCTAAGTATTGAAGATTAACATGAACAGGTTCAAATCAATCTGGGGCCTAATGTTGAGGATATAACTACTGAGTGTAAACCGCCCAGGATGGGCCGATTCACGCTCGACTATACTGAAGCCCATGAAGACAAAGAAGATGTGCTTTACTGATAAGGCTTAGAGGCCCAGAGCCCAGAGGCGGATTAGGGCCCATAGTGGTAAACCGTCATAGTTGTATAACGTGTATTGTAAGTTAGGGAAAGGGAGAGACCGAGCCGGACACTTGTATGAGCCAGCCTCGGGACTGTAAACCGGCCGGGCGTCACCCTGTGTATATAAAAGGATGACCCAGCGGCGGTTCAGGGATAAGACACAACAACTCGAGACCCAGGCAAAGTGTATTTGCTCCCTGGTCATCGAAACCCCAATAATCCCATCACAACTAGACGTAGGCTTTTACCTTCATCGTAAGGGGCCGAACTAGTATAAAACTCTCGTGTACCTTGTCCGGTTTAACCCCTTCAGGCTAATCTCGTTGCGATGGCTCCACGACTAAGTCCTTCTGCTAGGACATCTGACGTGATATTTCCACGACACCGTGCGCACGGGGTCTTTTGACCCCCGTGCGCACGGGGTGGTGTGAATCTCTCTTGGTACCCCGTGTGCACGGGGCTGACTTAGCCCGTGCGCACGGGGTCCAATGGGCAGAGTTCCCCACCCGGCAAAGAACACTATATATACTCCCTTCTTCCACCTCCAACCCCTAACCCTAATGCTTATTGAGCTCCACAATTGCTACACCCCATTTTGCTCAATACTCTCAATCCCTCCACTCAAACTTGTTGAAACTTTGGGGATTGGGAGAGCAAGACCCGATCTACAACTTGACCAAACCAAATCGCGTTCCCCACAACATTTCTTCCCTATTGACTTGTTACTCTTAGAGATTGGGCTCCTAGGCGGCTAGAGGTTCCTCCGGAAGCTTCCTTGCTTGTGGTGTGCTCTGGAGAAGTTTGTAAAGGTGTGGTGGTCGCCTTCAAGACCAACCCCGAGTGATTCGAGGCTCATCCATTGGGGGTGACTCGAAGGAGATTATGGTGAGCCTTCAGTGGCGTTCCGCAAGCTTTGGCTCCGGCACCGCTCCAAACGGAGAGTATCTCTTCCCCAAGGAAGAGTGAACTCCGGGATAAAATCCGCGTCCTCGTCTCACTTGTGGTTAATCCTTTCCCGCACCTTACTTTGTTGTTGTATGCTTGTTGGTGTGCTACTTAGTTTGTTGCCTAGCATATTTATCTTGGAGCTTGCTTGTCATATAGGTTGCATTCACCTAGTTGCATATCTAGTGAACTCTATTTATCCGCTAAGCTTTAAAAACGACAAGAAAGATTAAAATTTGTAGTCTCCTATTCACCCCCCTCTAGTCGACCGTATCAATCCTTTCAACATCTCATCATGTGCTCCCAATGATCTAAAAGCTCTATATTCACTTTTACTCCGTATGCAAGATATGTTTTGAATTAAAACTACACAAAGTGTCGGTGAAAGTTTATTTTAGAAAATCTACATCTATACAATACTATGAAGTTATATATGAAAGTTAATTGCATCGGGCATCCAAGGTTATTTGTTTCGCATTGTGAATATTTATATTTTTATCCTATAAAGCCAGTCGCACTAAAAAGAAACGAAGGGCATCTCTCTCTCCCCATCGCACACCCCACCTCTCTACACAATCGCATACACATGCACACAAACTATCTCTAGGCCCCATAAAAGTATGCCCATTCATGCATGTTCCATCTTTCTCTCATGAGATAAATAGACAAATGGTCACTGTATTTGAAGCGAAAGCATGATACGTTCACTGGACTTCAGAATACGCTCATTACGGTCACCATATACGTTTTGTGGTTATGGTCACTGGCTCACCGTAGAGCTTTGTATTTTTTTGTTGAAACGACCAATTGACCAGTCAAATAGTCCACGTGGTGCATCTAGTGTTGCATCATCAGCTCCCATTATCTCCCTACCATAGGGCCAACTTGTCAGTGGGTTTAATAAAGAAACAAAGGAGAATAAATTAGTGGTCAGTGTGGATTCGAAGTAGAGACATAAATTTCGCACCTACGCACTTTAACCATAGTGGACAATGTGACCTTGTGATGGTATGTTGAGCCGGTCCATTTAATACACATGACATACTGTGGTGATTATGCACACCGTACGCAAGCACACAAATGAGCATGAAATGCCCGCATGTGTGCTTGCATTCAACACTAACTCGTACACATGCATGCACGCAACACTCGCATGCGCACACGCAGGCACGCATGCACATAGGCCCACACAGCACACAGGGCGCAACACACAAGCTCGTGCTCAAGTGCTCAACCTACTCATGCATGCACACACATCCACAACCGGTGTGGTTTATATGCAAGGGCTAGTTCCGCGAAGTCTCATGTTCGACTACTGTCGTGCCTGCGTAAAGTTAAGTTTATCTTATTTCTTACCTCTGCCAACTGACAGGTGGAAACCACCATCCACGTGGCCATCTTGACTAGTAAACAGAGTGCCATGTAGACTATTGGACCGGTCAACATAATCACCGAAAACATATATACAGTGACTGTAATGAGCGAATTGTAACTCCAGGTGACCGTATTGTGCTTTCACTTCAAATACAGTGATACCCCACCAAAAAAATTATAGTGAGCGCCAGTGTATTTATCTCTTCTCTTACTCTCTCTATGGAGCTGATTAGGACAAACTCGCACACTTAGTGCGCAAGAAAAGACCTTCCGTCGCTTTTTCAATTCGGATTCCTATCAATAGATCATGCTAAGGAGCAAAACCAAATGTTACAATTTACAAGTTCAAAAGTAAAAGGCGGTACAATTATGGCACGACTTTCGCATTCACGTCCTACTTACTAGTACCCCACACAGTTGGTGAGGCACGCTGCTCACCCAGTGGGAACGTGTGTGTCTAACGTTTTGACCGACATGTGGGACCATTTGTGAGCAAACCAACGATAGGCACACTCCCCAACCTTCCGCGTGTAGGCTGAGTTAGGAGAGAGAGAGAGAGATGCGAGAGAAGAGATAAAAGGGACAAGATAACACATTAATTATCCTTTTTGAAGTAACCCTCTTAAAGCATGGTTTACGGTTTAAGGTTACTTCAATTATTTTTAGTGTTAGATCTCATATTGTTACTTCAGATATTCATGTTGCATACATTAAAATGGCACTGAAATGTATTGCAAAACATTAACTCAATATGTGCGGGCTAGTCTCATCTAGTGATCTTCCCGCAAAATTAGTATCATTGAGTGATCTAAATGAGCCGACTACAAAAAAGAAACAAAGAAACGGCCCACTTGTCGATGTACTAAAGTTTGGGTCCCTTTAGCACCCCGGACTTGTGCACATGCAGTAGTAGCATTCCTGATGGTAGGGCTTGCCGGAGGGCGGCTATGGACAAGCTTAAGACTTGGTGGGTGAAACCACGAAGAAGATCTCCAGGAAAGTGATTGAGAAGTGTACTGAGATAGTACAGAAGATCAAGATTGGAGTTGCCAGCAAGCTCCTTGCCGGAAAGCAAATGAAGAGTCCGGCAAGCTCCGTACCGACAAGTTCCCACTACCTTGCCACCACTCCACCTCAGCGACCAACCCATCACTTATCAAATAGGTGCCAAGCGAGCAGGTAGTTAGGAAAGTCTTGTCTGGGCACGTGTCAGCTAGCTGCATCATAGAAGGAGAGGCAATTCTTGCCGGGAAGCTTCGCCAGCGTGACACCTCACTATGTATTTAATGTGTTTGTCCTAACCCGCCAGAGTTAGGTATTTGGCACTATAGCCACTATTCACCTTACGTAAAGACCATTTTGCCACTGTGGTGGCCCCTTTCTCTATAAAAGGAGGCCCATGGCTACCTTTACAAAGGTCGACAGTTTACACATTTACACACGTAGCCGCACTTCTCATGTAATTTGGCTTGCAAGTTGCGCTCCTTGTACTTTTGCTCAACATATCCAATACAACTAAAGCAGGAGTAGGGTTTTACGCTTCACAGCGGCCCGAACCTGGGTAAATCTTTGTGTTTACTGCTACATCTGCTCTTTGTGCTTGACGATCTACCCAGTAGAACCACAAAGGGGCCTTTGTTGGTCCCATAGATTGTCATACGCACAACATCTTTGGTGTGCGAGGCTGGGGGATCGCTTGCGCGAACCTGATTTAGTAGTCAGCGTGTCAGCTTCATCATCTTCATCGCCATGGCTCCCAAGAAGAAGGGTGCCATAGTGGGTGATCCTTCTACATCCAAGCTACCGATGCCGATGCCTACAAATATGGGCGGAGGTGGAGGAGGCGGTGGCACGGAGCAGGTTCCACGACATTCTCGTGTTCCAAGCCAGGCGAGCGGCATTCTTCAGAGCGGGGTCAACAACAATCTGCATGCCACCAAGTCCAAGGATGGAGTTGCGCAACCTACGGGCGATGCAGTAAACTCCATGCATGACCTGGTGCCGTCCAAGTCTCCTACGCTGACGCACATGCCACGATCATCTCAGGTTGTACGCGATGAGCGGCGCCAAGACGTCGGCGGATGCAGGCACCGTCCTCACGGCAAGACCCATGTGCATCATTCTCAAGATGCATAGGTCCAACATGAGTGACAACAAGTTGGTGGAAGTAGTCTGAGGCAGCAAGATCGAGACGTAGTGCCTTCTGCACTATTAGGAGTAAGAACACCTCTCGTTCTTCGCACCTTTCCATGCCAGCTACGCTGAAAGAAGCCTTGGCACGTGCACAATTACTCTTCGACTTCCCACTTGCTGCGGAGAAGATGGACGAGTGGAGAGCCGCTATCCGGAGTCTTATTGGCTTTGCCAATAGTGACAAACCGTAGCAGGTGGGGCCCTCACAGCGGCAACCCACCGCGTCGGTACGCGCTGCTGGTGAGAGGACCGGAGGTGGCATAGCTACAGTGCAGTCCCCTCCACGACAGCAAAAACACCATCAGAGGAGTTAGCGGATCGACGCCCATGATGAGGTGTACATGGCATCATCTGATCAGTGAGCGCACCATGATCTGCGCCAAAGTTCTCCAAGAATAGCGTGGAGAAGACGCTTGCACAGCCATTGAGCGGCCGGGAAGCACGTCATATGTTCGACAGGCATGCCAGGCCCATTATTGATGAGCATGCGCCTGGGGACCCTGGGTGTCTGCCTTACGAGGTAGGTTGCCCAATGTGCACACATGAGAAGTCTAATGGCCCAGTTTCCAAAACTTCAAGCCAGAGTTGCCGGATAAATACGATGGCAAAACTCATCCTGCAGAGCTCCTACGCATATGCACCATTGTGGTGCAGGCTGCCGAGGGACACAACGACAATATCCTTGCAAACTACTTTTAGTTGGCACTCATGTCCAACATCAAATCATGTTTGATGAATTTGCCGGAGAATTCCATCTCCTCTTGGGCGGATTTGTGCCATGTATTTGTTGGTACTTTCACTAGAGGCCACAAGGTTCCCGGTCAGGCCAGCAATTTACATGTGTTGCCATAGAGGGATGGAAAATCTCTCCTCAAATACATACAGAGATTTAGCCGTGTGCAGCACAACTTGACATTCACCCTGCTTCTTTAATTGTCGCATTTCACAAAAATGTGCGTAATCACAAGATGTGGGAAGAATTGGCCATGAAAAAGGTGCGGGATGTCGTCGAGCTCTATGCTCTGGCCGACAAGTGCGCACATGATAAAGAGGGGAGGAGACTTCCTGGGGAAGATGGTGGCGCTGAAGTCGATTCTGAACACTACGGCGCCACCACCCCGAAGAAGAAGAACCGCAAGTGCAACAAGAAGTATAAGGGGAAAAGTAGTGCTAGCCATTGAGGGCTCTGGCAATGTCAATACCGCTAAGAAAGCCAAGACTGAGAGCTCAAGCAAGTAGGTTGCTGGGTGCACCTCATGTCAAGTAGTGGCAGCTGCCGACAAGACGGAGGGCTCCGGCAAGGAATATTGTAAGATTCGCCATACCAAGGGCCATGACCTCCAAGACTGCCGGTAAGTAGAGCAGCTTACCGAGAAGCAGAAGGCCGAGTACGAGAAACATGATAACGAGAAGGCCCAAGACGGTGCCGGAGGATCTGTTAAGAAGCATGCTAGCCAAGGAGGTCGCCACGGCAAGGCCAAGCAGCAGAAGGAGAAGCCTGCTAGAGGCCGCGACAAGAAAGAAGGGGAAGATGATGAAGAAGACGAAGAGGATGATGACGAGTCTAGTGAGCATGAGTTCCAGAAAGACACGGAGGCCATGTGGATTGTTGGAGGCGCATCTTTGCACTCCTCTCACCACCAACTCAAGCAGTGGGAGCATGGAATAAACGCAGCGGAGCCGACAACGGATGCCAAGAAGCCGCTCATGTGGTCCAACACACCTATCATCTTTGATGTTGAGGATCACCCAGTTCGCACAATTGTGGTCGGGTGCTTGCTGTTATTGGTTTCACCAACAATCTCAACCTCAAGGTCACGAAGATGCTAGTTGACGGTGGGCCTGGTTTGAACTTGATTTCACCAGATGTAATCAAGAGGCTAGAAATTTCTAATGGAGATCTTAGGAAAACAGGCACATTTCAAGGGATCAATCCGAGAAGAAGCCAACCGAAGGGAAAGATCACGTTGTCGGTGACATTTGGCAGCGAGCTGAACTATAGGACGGAGAAGATCATCTTTGATGTCGTCAAGATTCCATTGCCCTATAATGGTATCCTTGGCCGCCCGACACTGGCTAAGTTTATGGCAGCATCCCACTATGCCTATCACGCTCAAAATGCTAGGGCCGATGAGCGTCATCACCATCAACTCAGACAAGAAAGACACAGTCATCTGTTCTGACCAGCTCTACTAGGAAGCAGTTGTAGCATCTGTCGCCAAGGCACTTGCTCCTGCCGACAAACCTCTGGCAAGGACTCTGGGAAGCGCACCTCTTCGGAGTGTTGCGCACCCGTTGAGGATGTGCCGGAGAGCTCTGCCGGCAAGAGCAAGAAATCCAAAGCTACTCCACTAGCAACCAAGGTGTCTGTGAAGGAGGATGGCACGGGCGACACTTTCACTATAAGTGCATCCCCTGACAGCTAATAGGAAACCACGCTCATTGCCTTCCTATGGGTGAATATCGATGTGTTTGCATGACAACCATCTGACATCCCCGGTGTTTCCAGGGAGGTAATTGAGAACCACCTTGTGATCTGCTGTCATGGGTAACCCATCAGCAGAAGGTCAGGAAGCAAGCTCTAGAACGACAATAGTTCATCGCCGAAAAGATCAAGAAGTTAGAAGTGGCAGGCCTGGTCAGGGGAGTCCTCCATCCAACTTGGATGGCAAATCCAGTCGTAGTGAGCAAGGCAAATGGGAAATGGAGACTTTGTATCGACTACACTGATATCAATAAAGCTTGTCCAAAAGATCATTTTCCCATGGCCGCGCATCGAGCAAATTGTGGACTCCACTACCGGCTATGATTTACTCTTATTCCTGGTGCCTATTCTAGTTATCCTCAGATTTTTCATGTCCATGAAAGATGAGGAAAAAATCGCAATTATCACTCCATGTGGCATGCATTCACTGTTCCAACGAGCTTCTATATAAACGATTTTTAACCCCTTTCTGCGACGACATTTTAAACCATCACCTTGAATGTGTGTGTGATAGGGGGGTGCTTCCCGCTGTACCCGGAAACCATCAGGGATAGGGAATAGTAATGCATACATTTTGCAGAACTAAGTGTATGCCATGCCTGCATCTATCCCAAAAGCAAGTCTTTAGACAACTGTTTGTCATATGGTGAATATCCCAAATGCTCCATCCTTGCTACTCATTTGTGCTCGCATTACCCTCGCAGTCAATATTCTGTGGTACAACATTTATGATGAGCACCCCATCACAAATAGTTCATGATTATGAAACATGTATGATAAGGAGACAATCACACACATTCTTTATGAGAAAACGTTTACATGCGCATGACATCATAAATAGTCCATAATTGCCAAGCATGTGTGATAAGATGACTTTCACAAACATAAAAAGAAGGAACTATGTGTGCTGTTGTTGTTAATTTCACACATTTTTTCTTGGTTGGTCGTGTGTGCAGTAGAGATTCATCATACACGTAGTGGATGTGAGCAACGTGTCTGATGTGGACGTTTATCATAGACGTTTTGCTTTTGCAAACTGTGTGCAGTGTAATGTCCTGCCGAGCATAATTTATCCCTATAATCCTTGCATTTAAAATTATAGAATTTGAATTTGAAAGTAGGCAATCACTTATTTCATATCGAACCATGTTTATTACAAATATAGATTCAAGGACCAATGCATAATTCGATGCACATGTACATATACTGAAGAACTACAGAAGCAGCAAGTAAAGAAAGATGAACCACAGTTGTACTAAAGATTGTAAAGAGAGAGGTGAAAGACATTCTGGTTGCTGGACAAGGTGAAGAGGAATGCCCATATTGTGCCCTCCTCCATGCCTAATGCATGCACAACTATATGCCAACCCCTTGTGATGGCCGCCCGCCATCCTTCACTGTCTTCATTAGGACTTCTTGATGCTCACTGTAGTCTCGATGAAATACTTTATCCTTCATTGCATGTCCACCAATCATGTACTTTGTGAGGTAATCTTGAGTAAACTGCTTTGGGAACCACTGCAAATGAGAAAGATTCAGGCATTGTTGTCTAACAACTCATTATGGGATGTAAAAAGAGAAGGATATAGAGATCATAGTTACCATCCTACAACTCACTGTTGTGTTGGATAGAATGTAAACAAAGAATTTAATTGCCCTCATTCATATCTTTTTGCTAATAATCCTTACTAGTTCCGTCAGTTGATGCTGGTTCATGAATATCTCATTGCCCCATACGCAAAAATGGTTGATGCGTGGATCTTTGCCGAGAACATATGTACCTACAAACAACAAGTCAATATTAGAAGCTAAAAAGTGTCCAGGCGTTGATCTATATAAAATACATTATGGAACGGGGGGAGTATAAGCCAAGGGATGAAACTAACCTCGGTGAAAAATGCTGGTCACTCCCATTGTTGGCCTGCATAAGTACATGGAATGGCATGATAAGTACAACAAGCTTAACATCAAACAAATATAGCCATGGTAAATAACATCATCTCCAAATGATAGCATGAATGTGGTGGTTTTAGCATGCTGTTAAAGTAGATAAAAAATGGAAGGGAATGTTACCTACATCAGGCTTAACAACCACCAAATATTTTAACTCAAATTGGTATTGTTGAAAATGACTAGAACGTAGCTCATGCTTAAACATCACACCGGATAAATGTGTAAAATTGAAATAAAGGGCATGTGTTAACTACACCAGGCATAACAGGAACCAAATATAGCCATTCAAACCAGTATTGATGAAATTCAACTGCACAGTTTTGACTTGCACATAATGAAAATCACATTGTGAATAACTGACATAAACAAGGCATATATGATCACTATAACAACCAAATATAGCCATTGAAAACCAGATAGATTCTCACTACAAGCAACCTAACAAGCAAAAACAGATAAACAAGGCATCTGCTGAAAACTGGACAAATGCTCACTGCAACCAACCCAACAAACAAATACAGATAAACAAGGCATTTGCTTGAAAACTGGACAAATGCTCACTACAACCAACCTAACAACCAAATACAGATAAACAAGTCATCTGCTTAAAAACTGGACAAATGCTCATGGCAACCAACCTAACAACCAAATACAGATAAACTACTTATCAGCTTGAAAACTGGTGAGAGGACCGAGAAGAGGTGTCTAGAGGGGGGGTGATTAGACCCTCAACAAGTAAAGGTAGCAGTTTTTAAGTTTATCAAGTTGAGGATGCAAATTAGCACAATTTCAAGCATTCACAATACAATTCAAGCAAGCATGCAAAGAGTATATGAGCAGCGGAAAGTAAAGCATGCAACTTGCAAGAAAGTAAAGGGATGGGATTGGAGTGCGCAAACGCATTTGGAGACAGGGATATTTTTGGCGTGGTTCCGATAGGTGGTGCTATCGTACATCCACATTGGTGGAGACTTCAACCCACGAAGGGTAACGCTTGCGCGAGTCCAGGGTCCACGAAGAAGCAACCTTGTCTATCCCACCATGTCCATTGCCCACGAAGGACTGGCCTCACTAGGGTAGATCATCATGAAGTAGGCGATCTCCTTTCCCTTACAAACTCCTTGGTTCAACTCCACAATCTTGACGGAGGTTCCAAGTGACACGTAACCAATCTAGGAGACACCACTCTCCAAAAGGTAATAGATGGTGTGTTGATGATGAACTCCTTGCTCTTGTGCTTCAAATGATAGTCTCCCCAACACTCAACTCTCTCTCACAGATTTGGCTATGGTGGAAAGATGATTTGAGTGGAAACCAACTTGGGGAAGGCTAGAGATCAAGATTCTTGTGGTTGGAATGGAATATCTTGGTCTCAACACATGAGTAGGTGGTTCTGTGTCAAAAAATAAATGATGGAAGTGTAGGCACGTTCTGATAGCTCTCTCCATAGGTGAAGAATGGGTGGAGGGGTATATATAGCCTCCACACAAAATCTAGCCGTTACACACAGATTCCCAAACTCGGTGAGACCGAATGGTAAAAGTCGGTCAGACCCATTCAGGTCAAAATATGAACATTAGAGATTTCGGTGGCACTGATATGATCAACTCGGTGGGACCGGTGCGCTAGGGTTAGGTCATAACTTAATCTCGATGAGACCGATCACATGAACTCGGTGGGACCGATTTCAGTAATAGGCACATAGAGAATTGGCCAGGCAAACTCGGTAGGACCGATTCGCTCATTTCGGTGGGATCGAAACGTTACGAAAAGGAAACAGGGAGTTTGCATTGCGAACTCGGTGGGACCAATCGTTACGAAGGGAAACATGGAGTTTGCTATCCCATCTCGGTGAGACTGAGATCCCTATCGGTGAAACCGAAGTGACGAGGGTTTGTGGCGGTGGCTATGTCAAATGAACTCGGTGGCGCCGGATAGATCAAATAGGTGGGGCCGAGTTCAACTTTTAGGTTTACACTACTAGAAAAAGGGCTATAGATGGGATTGACACTAATGGCGCACCAGACAAAGGGTGCGCCATTAGTATATACTAATGGTGCACCACCTTCTGATACGCCATTAGAGTTGAAACTACTAATGGCGCACCTGGCCCAAGGTGCGCCATTAGTATCAATTTTTTTTCAACTAGTGCGCTTGTCCACACATACTAATGGCGCATCCAGACACAGTGCACCATTACTAGTTGTAACTAGTAATGGCGCACCCGTCGGAAAGTGCGCCACTAATGTTGTTTTTTTATTATATTTTTATTCGTTTTTTGCAATACTACTAATGGCGCACTGTTCAACCGTGCGCCATTACTAGTTTAAACTAGTAATGGCGCACTGTAGAACAGTGCGCCATTAGTATGTTTTTTTTTGCAAAACTACTAATGGCGCACCGCCAGAATGTGCGCCATTAGTAATCTGGATTACTAATGGCGCATTTAGTGTTGGTGCGCCATTAGTAAGTGGGCAGCAACAAGATATTTTGGACAACCTCTCCTACCCACACTCACTTTCTCCCCACTTCATTCTCTCCACCTCCTCCTTGTCTCGGGTGCCTCCTCTTTTTCACCTCATTTTCCACCATAGATTCATTCAAATTAAGTGGTTAAATTACCTTGTTTTGATAGGTAAGTAAGGGGGACGCTATATTTATGTTGTTCTCCCTACAACAATGTGCACATGCACTTTTTATGGCATAGCTAGATCTATGTATATTCGTGGTGTTGCATATGTTTGTGGTGTTGCATATGTGTTTGTGTTTGGAGGTGTACCGGTATTTGAAATGCGATAATTGCCAATATTTTGCCGGAATGTTGATTCATTTCCGTTTCGGCGAGAATATTGGCATTAAGCATTCTTTTTGGTCCTATTTTTAGGGAAAGTCATGCCAAATTTTTTCTTGGTTCTAAAATATCGTTTTGCTCTACCCCGCAGGTGACCATGGTCCGCACGATGACCGAAGTCATCGTGAATAGGTTTTTGAGGTCTGCGAAGGCCGAGATGCTTCAAAAGAACGAGACAGAGATAAGATGTCCGTGTCGAAGATGCAAGCTGAAGAGCCTTATTGCAGACCCGGATTCGGGGCAGGTGCGGGACCACCTGCTCTTGCGTGGTTTCATGGATGGCTATCGGTGGCAAGGTGATGAAGATGACTACGAAGTCGTCCATGGGGGCCGGGCAAGAAATGAGGAAGGGCAGCAAGACAACCACCGCGGCTCGGGCGGGCGAGAAGATGAAGAATCCCCAGGAGATGATCACGACGGTGATGCTGTACATAGTCATCATGTAGAAGATGCAGGACATGATGATGAGGAAGACGCCGGAGCAGACGACGGGCATGATCATGAAGATGATGATGCCGGCGGAGCACACGACGCTGGACCATCGATGGGCTGGGTGCAGGACCTTCATATTCAAGAGCTGCTTCTCAAGCAGACGGATAACGCAAGAGCTGCCGCCCGAGGGAAAGCCAAGATGGATCAACTTGAGTTAGACGCGGTTACTCTATTGTATGAAGGATGCAGGCCCGAGGATACCCGCCTGAAAGTAACGCTCATGGCTCTGGATATGAAGGTAAAACACAAAATGACCTACGCATGCTTCAACGAGAACATGTCATTCTGGCACGAACGTCTTCCCAAGGGGAACAAGTGCCCGACCAGATTGGAGGAGGCGAAGAAAATCGTGTGTCCTCTGGATTTACCGCACGTGAAATACTATGTGTGCATGAACAATTGCATCATTTATCGGGATGAGCACGTGGAGTCTACCATATGTCCGGTGTGCGGCGTCACTCAATACAAGAAGAGGATGAAAGCTCCTCGAAAAGTGGTGTGGTACTTCCCGATCACTCCTCGTTTGCAGCGGTATTTCACGGACCCTAAGGTAGCAAACTCATGCGTTGGCACGCGGATAGGGAGGAGAAGATGCGAGAAGATGACGCAAATGATCCGGAGATAGATAAAAAAGACAAGATGCTGAGTCACCCTAAGGATGCGAGCCAGTGGCAAGCGTTGAACTTCGAAGACCCAGAATTTGGGAACGATCCAAGGAACATCGTGCTGGGCGCGAGCACCGATGGAGTCAATCCGTTTGGTAGCCAGAGAAGCACACATAGCACCTGGCCTGTGTTTGTGTGGATGTACAACCTTCCCCCCTGGTTGTGCATGAGGAGGAAGTACATTCACACGAGTATGCTAATTGAAGGGCCGAAACAACCAGGGAACGACATCAATCTGTATCTGGGGCTGCTGAAAGAGGAGCTTGACACGCTATGGAAAACGCCAGCCAATATGTGGGACGCCGCAGAGAAAGTATATTTCCCTATGAGAGCCGCACTGCTCACACGGTGCACGACTATCTCGGTTACAGATATCTCGCGGGGCAGGTAGTCCACGGATTTTCTAGATGCGTAAGGTGCATGGATGACACAATGTATCGCCAGCTAGATAGAGATCCCGGGTCTTCGAAAACCGTGTTCATGGGACATCGAAGGTGGCTTCGCGACGATGACCCGTGGAGGAAACGCAAGGATCTGTTCGATGGTGAAACCGAATCCCGAAAACGCCTATGTACGAGGAGCGGCGAGGAAATAGACAAGATGTTGAAAAATTGGAAAGACTGCCCACTGCCGGGAAAGAAGCAAAAGGCGCCAGAGCCGGGAAAGAAGCGAAAGGCGCTAGAGCCGCTGCTGAAGGTATGGAAAACAAGGTCTGTTTTCTGGGACTTTCCGTACTGGAAGATCCACCGTGTGCCTCACAGCCTTGATGTCATGCATATCACGAAGAACGTGTGCGAGAGTCTTCTTGGTACCCTGCTCAACATGCCAGAGAGGACCAAAGATGGGCCGAAAGCAAGGGCAGACTTGAAATCAATGGGCATCAGGGAGGAGCTTCACGCTAATGATGATGATGATGATGATGATGATGATGATGATGATGATGATGAGGTGAAGCAGGACACAATAAGTCGTCGCAAAGGCAAAAAGGCCAAGAAGACCGGAAATGACTACCCTCCCGCGTGCTTCACTCTAAGTCAGGAGGAGGTCGAGCAGTTTTTCACCTGCCTCCTAGGAGTAAAACTTCCTTACGGTTACGCGGGGAAGATAAGCAGATACCTAGACCCAGCGAAGCAAAAGTTCAGTGGGATGAAGTCTCACGACTCTCACGTGCTGATGACGCAGATACTTCCAGTTGCAATCCGTGGGATCATGGACGCGCACGTCCGTGAAACGCTATTTGGCCTATGCAACTTTTTCGACGTCATCTCTCAGAAGTCGATTGGCGTGAGGCAACTCAGAAGGCTACAAGAAGAGATCGTGGTGATACTATGCGAGCTTGAGATGTACTTCTCGCCCGCATTCTTCGACGTTATGGTGCATCTGCTGGTCCATATAGTGGAGGATATCATCCAACTTGGGCCGACGTTCCTTCACAGCATGATGCCGTTCGAAAGGATGAATGGTGTCATCAAAGGATACGTTCGCAACATGTCACGTCCAGAGGGAAGTATAGCCAGGGGCTTTCTGACCGAAGAGTGCATCTCCTACTGCACGAATTATCTAGGCATTGAGAACCCCATTGGTCTGCCCGTCAACAGGCACCTCGGCAGGCTCGCTGGATGGGGTCACCGTGAGGGTCCCCAGGAAATGCACGTCGACTTAGAGGGTCGACTCGCCGACTTTGAAAGAGCAAACCTAGTCGCGCTACAACACATAGACGTGGTCGATCCTTGGGTGGTAGAGCACAAAACCTTTATTAAGAAGACGTACAATGACCAAGGCCAACAGAGGACGGACGGAGATATAATCAAAGAGCACAACTCATGTTTCACGCGTTGGTTCAAGCAGAAGCTTCTGTCATACCCTTTACATGAGGATTCTTCCGCGGAAGAACAACTCATATTCGCCTTGTCACAGGGCGCCGAGCACAACCTGATGACCTATGAGGCATACGATATCAACGGCTACACATTCTTCATTACCGACCCGTCAAAGCTGGAGAGAAGGAGATCTGGGAGCTGAGCTACGCTGGAGAGAAGGTCCCGATGTTCCGTGTCAGATGGGCGAAGAGCGTCCTAAAAGAAGACCGGTATTTCACCACCATGGTTACACCCGAAGCCAAATCCAAGACCGCGGGCGCAAACATCACCGCGAAAAATGAGCCATGGGTACTGGCTTCCCAAGTTGACCAATGCTTCTTCATTACCGACCCGTCAAAGCCCAGTCGTGTTGTCGTGAGGAGAGGCAAAAGGAAGATCATCGGAATGGATGGAGTAGCCAATGAGCAAGACTTCGACAAGTACGGCGACCCGAGGATCGAACATGATGATGATGATGAAGTAGCAGCATACACCACAAGAAGCAGGACCACCCTGCCTAAAGGATGTCCGTTCCACAGAAGAACTCCATTTGCGAAAAAGAAGGGCAAGAAGATTGTGAACAGATAGCTAGCTAAGATCGATTGTATTTAAATCGTAGCCTTCATTTCTCGATTGTATTTCATGGGCACTTTTTGAACTATCATGAATATTTTTAAATTTCATGGACACTCTATCTCGATCCCCCTCCATCTCGATCGCTATCCCACCTCGCCAGATCCGGTCCCCCTCGCCGCCGAGCACCCCCGGTCCACCGGCCGCCGCCGCCGACCCCCCGCACCCTCGATTCCCCTACTCAACCGCCGCCGCCGACCCCCCGCAACCCTCCCCTACTCAACCACCGCTGCCGACCCCCTGCACCCCCCGCACCCTCCCCCGCTCCACCGGCATTACTGTTTGATGATATTTTTAAAAAAACTATTACTGTCTTATAAAAAATATTACTGTTATCATTTAAACAAGTTTGAACATATTTAAACACAAATAAGTATCAAACAACATTTTAAATGCATAAAAAAAATTGTGGAGCCGGGGAATCGAACCCAGGACCTCCTGGTGTGAGAACTGGCTGCTGACCAGTCGAGCTAGTAAAGGGAGCTTGATGTGGATCAGGTCAGGTGGAAGATAACATGTTGGCTCGAGCAGAAATCAAAAAAAATACTAATGGCGCACCAGGGCGAGGTGCGCCATTAGTATAGATATACTTATGCCGCACCGAGGTGTGGTGCGCCATTAGTATTGTGCCGCCCCCATCCATACTTCCTACCCGGCCCAAACATATCCCCTCTCTCTCCCTCGCCCTCGCCCTCGATCCCCTTCCCCTCTCCTCTCCCGACGCTGCTGCCCCGCCGCCTCGACGCTGCCTCGACGCCACCTCGACGCCTCGACGCCCGCCCCGTTCCTCCTCCGGCGCCTCTCCTCCTAGCCCAAGGCCGCTCCGCCTCCACCTCCTCCGCCTCCGCCGTCGGACGAGGGCGCCGCAGCGTGGGCCCGTCGCGCGGCCGCGCTCTCGCTGCTGGGGCTCACCGGCGCCGTCACCGCCAGCGCCTTCAACGACCTCATCGTCCGCAGCAAAGGAGCCCCTCCACCGCCCGCAGCCAGGGAGTCGAGTCGACCGCCGCCGAGGAGCCGCGTCGCCAACCGCCAGCGTGGAGTCGACCGTTGCCGAACAACCCCACCATACTTCCTCAAGATCCAAGGCACTGTACGTGTCAGGACCCCGACTCAATGCCACATCGATCTAGCATGTAACACCTCATATCACTTTGCGGCCTCACGCACGGTATTCCCACGGGTGTCGCCTTACCTTTTCCCGAGACCGTTTGCGCCTTTTGGCACACGTATATGACAGTGTCGCTAGCATTCATATGATAAGGAGCCCGGGCTGACATGGCTAGTCGTAAACCCAAAGTGGCACAGACTTACAGGGACAGGCATCCATGACCCAGCATCGAACGTGTTGGTCATCAGCGAGTGAATCCAGGCTGTAGCACTGGGCTAGCAGGACTCCGGTGAACCGGGCTGTAGCGGGCTAACAGGACTCCGGTATTCATCGCGTGACATTTCCCCGAAGGGACAGACACAGGAACGAAGAAGGACACATGCCGGCCAGCCTAAGTGTTCCGGAGCAGTAGCAAGCTACCATGGCTCGGTGGAAACACTAGGAGACATTTCCCCGTAAGAGAGGCTACTAAAGATAAACAACTAGATGGTCAGATCCCACACATACCAAGCATTTCAATAACATACACACAATATGCTCGATATGTGCAAATACAACATGGCATCACAACATGACTCTACGACTCAAGTAATTATTCAATAGGCTCCGAGGAGCGAGATATTACAAACATGGGTCTCATGACCCAACACTCAGAGCATACAAATCAAAGCACATGCGAAAGCTTAACATGTCTGAGTACAGACAACTATAAATGAAAAAGGCTGAGAAGCCTGACTATCTACCAGATCCTGCCGAGGCACAAGATCGTAGCTGAGGTAACAAGCTAAACGTCGAAGTCCACGCGAAACTACTAGTGAGACCGAAGTCTCTCTGCAAAAACATAAAATGGGCAAACGTGAGTACAAATGTACCCAGCAAGACTTACATCAGATCTATCTACATATGCATCATTATCAACAAGGGGGTGGTGGAGTTTAACTGCCGCAAGCCAGCTTTGACTCGGTGGCTAACCTGAACTACGACTGCAAGTAACTCTTTTGAGGTGGCGCACATGAGTCCACATATTCACCATATCAATACACCACTATGGATCCGCTCCCGTCTCCCTACGAGAACACCATCCATAGCACTCACGCTTATCTTGCGTATTTTAGAGTATCCACTTTCACTTGTCTATGAACTGTACAAGGGGTCCACGTTTCCATATCCGAGGAATCCGGCTATTCGAATAGATGATGTTAACCCTGCAGGGGTGTACTTCTTCACACACGCTCTCGCCACTTACCGCCCTGTACACGTCATGTACCTCGGCAACCTTCAAGCGGAAACCGGGCGAGGGAGTCGGCCACGACCTGACTAACCGAACAAGTCTCTAGTCCAGGTTTATCGCCTATTCGGGTTCCATCCACAAGGAGATCCGGCCAGGGTGTCGCTCACGGCCCCAAACGATGTGTGCAGGGTTCCCAAGCCCACCAACCGGGTGCCACTTGGTACACCGTGCCACTGTGCCTAGTCTGTCCCAAGCCCACCTGTACCGGGTGCCACTTGGTAGACTACTAACACTACCTACAAACACCAGAAACTAGTTGCAACTCCTGGACAGAGATCATGTTGATTAATAAGTCGAGAGAGCTTGGAGCGCCCGGAGCCCAATGTGTGGTAGTAACTGATCATGGATCACAAACACAGAACTCAGTTCCTGAGGACGGCTGCAATGAGACAACCCACCATGTACTCCTACATGGCCTCTCACCGCTACCTTTACCAAATCGTGTTCACACACTTAGTTCACTCATAGTAGGACATGTTCACACGCCTCTGATTCATCCCCGATGAATCAGACCTGACTCAACTCTAAGCAGTAGCAGGCATGACAAACAAGCATGAATGAGTAGGCACATCAGGGCTCAAACAACTCCTACTCATGCTAGTGGGTTTCATCTATTTACTGTGGCAATGGCAGGTCATGCAAAGGATAAAGGGGTTCAGCTACCGCAGCAAGTAACAGATGAATCGATGTTGTCCTAATGCAGTTAAAGAGAGCAGGAGCGAGAGAGTAGGATTGTATCAGAATGAACAAGGGGGTTTTGCTTGCCTGGCACTTCTGAAGATAACATTGAGTCTTCATCAGTGTCAACGATCACATCATCGGTATCACATCTATCGAGAGGGGACAAATACCGGCAACATAGAAGGAAACACAATCAATGCAATGCACAATATGATGCATGATCATGACATGGCAAAATGAATGTGTTTTGCGCTAATGCATCTAGCAACAAGTTAAATGGAGTTGGTTTGAACCCTAGGTTCAAATTCAAACTCCACATGTGATTATTTAAATGCTATTAATGTGATTTGTGCTAAACAGCAACTATAAGTTGTTCTAACATGCATGAAAATGGTACAGATGGATTCCTTGAATTTTTCTGATAATTTTTCATATATAAATTATTTAATTTGGAGTTACGGTTAATTTTCTATGATTTATTAAAGTTTAGGGCATTTTGTGGAATTTTAGAATTAAATTAAATCCAGAAATGATTTAATTGCGTCAGCCTGACGCCAGCATGACGTCAGCGAGTCAACGACCAGGTCCAGGTCAAATCTGACATGCGGGGTCCACACGTCAGCGACACAGGGGCTAATCCCGCGTTGACTCGGGCTTTGACCCGCTACGGGGCCCGCTGTCAGTGTCTGTTAGTGTGTTAATGGGGGGGGGATTAGCCGCTAATGACGGTTCACATCAGAGGCGCCGGCGGTTGGACGACGGCGACGATCAGAGCGGCGGTGGCTCGCCGGAGTTGCACCAGAGACGACGGATCGACGCGCCAGGGGCACCAGAGGATAGCCCGTGCCCGCGCGCATCTAGGGGAACCAACGGGAGGTGCGGGGGTGGACGGAGTTTGCCGGAGGCGAGGTTGTGGCGGCGGCCGGAGTTCGGGCGTCGATGGAAACGACGACACCGTGCACGGGAGGAGCTATGGTTAGCATCTACGTGTTCTACAAAAGCTCACGAACCCAACGGAGGCACGCACGGGACCAAATGGCCACCGGAGCCTCGTCGGCGATGAGCTTGTGCGGCGGCGTACTGTCGGGGAAGAGGAGCGCGGCGGCTACGGCATGTTAGAGAGAAAACGGAGAGGGGGAGGATGATTAGGAGCTCACGTGGAGTGCAGTGGTGGCCTCGGCGTGTTCGGGGAAGCTCGGACGGCGACGAATCGACGGCGACCATCAGCGGCGGTCGAGGACGAAGACGATGGCGTGGAGGCGAAGCAGAGCTTCCCGAGGGGCTTGGCTCGGTGGGGGAGGAAGAGGGGGTCGGGGCGGAGCTTCCTGGGGCGTCGGTGAGGCTTCGGGATGGCTGCGGCTGCGGTAGCGGCGTCGGCGGCGATGAGCTCCGCTCAGTCGCGAGAGGGAGAGAGAGCAGAGGGGAGGAGGGGGTGCAGAGAGAGAGAGAGGGGCGGTCAGGGGGGTGTCGTGGCTTCACCAGGGCGTCGAGGGGGAAGCGGCAAGCAGGAGGTGGCCGGGACGCGTGCCGGCGCGCTGCGGCCACACACCCTCGTGCCCACTGGCACGAGGTTGAGGATGACTGGCACATGGGCCTGGTGGGCTGGCTTCTCTGCTGGGCCAGGTAAGTAACAGGTACCCCCTCCTTCTCTGTTTCTATTTTAATTGTTGTTTTCTATTTATTTCAATCTGTTTTGATTTAATTCAAGCACTAAACCATTTTTGTTTCTTCCAATAATTTTTGCAGGGACTGAAAGTAATATTCTAGAGCCCCTCACAAAATATCAGAATTATTGAAGCATTAAAAATATATATAACATATATTTGCTCCAACTCAAATACAATATGTGTTAATTCAAAAATCCAGAATGGCCTAGAAATATGTGCATCATTTTTGGCAGAGGTTTTCACCTTTACCAGAAATCATGAACATTTTTAGAGGTCATTTTGGGTTCATTGAAAAAGATTTTATTTTGACCCTAGTTGAATTGATTTAATGCTAGGGTTTGAGCATCCCCATTTCAATTTTAGGCAAAATTTAAACATGATGCAACACATGAGCTAGCCTAGAGCACTACCAGCAGCTAGGGATGTGACAACTCACCCCCACTAAACAAGAATCTCGTCTCGAGATTCAAGCGTAGGGTAAGGTGAAAGGGGAAACGCAAACTAGCATAATCTTCACGATCCAGTTGCACTTCAAATGGACGTTGATTCGTTCACCACCATTGTCTCGAAATCTTGCTCTGAGAGCTCCAACTAACATGACAAGAAGAGGAAAGGAAAACTCTGGAAGGATCGGTCTTCTCGAAGGTCGAACAACTCAGGATTAACTCCCGGAATGTGACATAGCAACATCTCTCGAGCTGAGAGACGAAGCATACCTCTAGAGGGATGGAGTGGAGCAGGTGACAAGGTTCACTAGGTGGACAACAATTCCAGACTTAAGAATATGGCGATCGGTTATCAACGTAGCGAGGAGTTGAATTGCCATGATACCACGACGAAACATCCTGGAGAAGGGTGATTCGTAAATTATTATCTTAAGTGGCAAAAAGAATTACCTTTGATATAGAGATCATTGAGACTCTCTAAATCAGCCTAAGGCAAATCACAGCAATCGATTGGCGGGGTCGGTAGAATGGCATACTCGGACTTGGATGATGTGGATTACCTTGTTGAAGACAACGTAATGGATGAATTTGCTTACCACCGGAAATGGAAGAGACCCATGGTAGAATGGCACATTGACGGTGCAAGCTGGGAACAAAATGCAAATGCTGGGAATGATTCTGGTAACTGGGGAAGAACCCAACAATAGAGAGTGAATTCACTGTTTGAAAGGTCATAGCATTTCCGAGGAAACGGAGAGGAATCCCAATTAGTGCCGATGATAACACGTAGCGCTTGTGCGTGCTCTCAAGAACTTGAGCATTTCCATAATCATCAAGGTTTTACCAACATCCGTGTTAAGGATCCTGGCAACACAACATACTACCATGATGAATAGCGATGGACGATGCAGATGCAAAGGAAGATAACACCTTCTCAGATTTCACCCTTGGCAGGGACAAGGAAATAAAATCTGGATGATTGACCGAGAGACATTTAGCACTCCGCTTCTAATGTTCTCCTTGATGTGCTAGTGTAACCCATTCATAGATATGGTTTGAAATCTAAAGCATCAAGTAAAAGGTCGGACTTCGGGAACACAAAAATCCATAGGGGCAACTAGGGAGTAAATCCTATGAAATCCCTATGGGGAGGTGGCCAACTTCCTCAATCAAGATATTATAATAACAGGTCTTTCGGCTGGGTGTGTTGGCCACGACATCCACTTTACCGGTTTTCGAGGGACCGATATTATAGTTCTTGGGAAATGTTCCAAACCATCATATCTGCCTGAGATTCAGATCTGGTTGGTGTCAGGATATTCCAGACTCATCGAGTATAGGAAGAAAAATGAAAGTTTGCAACACAAATCGACGAGATGACGTTGCGAGATTCTCAGGAAATGAACTACGATAGCAAGCTCCAAAACATGAGCTGGTTCTGCTACAAACATGTGAACACGTTTTCCCAGACAAGCATGCCCACATGGTAGTCTTACAATAAGACACTACCGAGTTCTGGTTGGGAGCCATCATCGAGGATATCGAAGACTTTACGCAAGTCCATGGACTAGATCCCAAGCATAGACTTCTTTTCCTTGAACGAGTCAATCAGTGGCTTGGTGTGCTAGGATATACATATGGAATGAAGATGATCAGTCTAACAGACCACAGAATTCTTCGCACGTGCATGACTGACTTGGGACGATTCCAAAGGAGGTAAAACATGCTTTCTCGAATTCACGGCGGCAACTTGCATCAAATGCACATGAACTAGAGGAAGTCACTTCTTACATCCGAACATATGCTTCATGAGCTAGCATGAACAAATGCTTTCAAAAGTTTCCAACACTAGCTTAATGTTCAGCAAAATTATGGAGAAGACAAGGATGTTGTCATTGGGCACAGCAACAATTCATCTGGGTTTCCTTTTAAAAGGAATTCCATAGTTAAGTGAACAAGTGATAGCATTGGTCAGACCCAAAAGATATAATGGTGTATGCTCGAGGAACAACCATGAGTAAGACAGCATTATGAATATCGTTGGTTCTGATTTGATTTGACGATAGCCCATACTCAAATCAAAGGTTTGGGTAAGATAATAGATCCATCAATTGATCACGAGGATCAACCAATAAAGATATCATCTTTCTTCAACACACACCACACAAGAATATCCCTTTGGAACGGACTAAGTCAGGCAAGCTTTTATCTTCCAACTCTCCAAGTTGTTGTCTAGCTTAACCAACTAGCTCAGGGGTATCCAACACGGATTCTTGGAGAAATAGGGGTTTACAGGAATAAACCAACTTGATCACGAGATCAACATAGCGGTCAGGCGACAACCTAGTGATACTTCTGAGAAGAAATTCGGAATATCATGAACCACCGGTATGTTACTAAGCTCGAGAACAATCTCGCTTTTGAGGGCAAGACGATATGATCAAATGAGTGAGGACTTGACAAGATCCTAACTCATCAATCGAAGGGTGTACCGAAATAAGGACTAGGTAGCACGATCAGTCTTAGAAGGATGATTCAAAAACCAACACGCTAAGAATGAAATTATTATCCTTTAACTACCAAGCAACAAGGTTGCTAGGAGTATTGATTTTACACATCACGATTCACTTGTCGACATTCCGGTTATAACCACACGGAACCGAGGAATGAGTAATGATGGCGAGAAGTATCACTGTACCAAGAGTTCATAGGATGGTGTGCAATTCCTATAACAATCCCGATATAAAAGATGGTAATACTCCAAGGTAGAACAGAGCAAAAGCTGGATTAGCAATTTGTTCTACGGAGCACAACTTCTTTGACCCAATCCTGGATATGGAAGAGGTACTGGAGTTTGTTTCTCCTAGTCATTCCGCGATAGAATGGCTTGATGGACCACAAGAGTAATAGGCATCGATAAACGAACGCACGCATACTCTTGACTATCAATTGATAGACGAAGGTCAGTAGACAGCTAAAGAGGGACAACTCAAAGGAACATACCATTTTCTGAGTTGTGGATGCATGGTTTAGCATGTCGAACGAAGTTCAACATATTTCTTCCGGATAACCCATGCAGAAAGGTAGAACTGGCAGAGCCACAATATATAATGGAGAACTCATCAAGAATAATCCTGTTGTGATATTTCAGTTCAACGAGGAACTTCTGCCATAAGTAGTTCATGGTATTTGGAAGAGGAAGATACCACGGACTTCGAGGACTATCGCAAAGTTACTAATATCCTGAAGGAACTAGCAAACACTATCAACATGAAGTAAGTAGAGTGGATCTCGGGTTCAGAACCCAGGAATAGAATACCTACTAACTAAATGGCATCACGGGATGCTTTCGATAATGACGGCCAGAATCATCACACTGGAACACAATCATGGCTAAATTACTAGATGACTCCCTAAACACCTAGGGCCATAATAGTAACTCCAACATAATGTTAAGGCAATAGGATACCTCCACTCCACAATTAGTGTGATTGAGCTGGCATAAAGGAGCATCGAAACCAGAGGAAAAGGATTTTGCAAATGCATCAGACTATTTAGAAACCTGGAATGACTCGGACAGCATAACTGCTATAATTTCTCAAAAAGATTTGAGACAATCACAAAATGGTGGCATAACCACTCAGGAGCACAATATCAAGTTTCGAGATCATCAGAGACATACCAAAATAGTAGGAACTGGACTGAGGCTTAAATCCAACAATCTTACAAGTCTACGGATTAGTAACACGTGATCCTGATAGAAAGAAGAGATAGCCTAGTTCTTAATCCCCGTAGGAAAGATAAAATGACTCAGATCAGAAGGGCATAAAGTATAAGGAGTAAAAAGAGCCTTACGTTCCATCCCACAATCAATTCCCTTATATAACTAAAGAATTTCTAGACTCAACTTCGACCAGTTTGGCTTGGTAATCCTACAGGCAGTCAAGCTCTGATACCAACGCTATCAGGACCCCGACTCAATGCCACATCGATCTAGCATGTAACACCTCATATCACTTTGCGGCCTCACGCACGGTATTCCCACGGGTGTCGCCTTACCTTTGCCCGGGACCGTTTGCGCCTTTTGGCACACGTATATGACAGTGTCGCTAGCATCCATATGATAAGGAGCCCGGGCTGACATGGCTAGTCGTAAACCCAAAGTGGCACAGACTTACAGGGACAGGCATCCATGACCCAGCATCGAACGTGTCGGTCATCAGCGAGTGAATCCAGGCTGTAACACTGGGCTAGCAGGACTCCGGTGAACCGGGCTGTAGCGGGCTAACAGGACTCCGGTATTCATCGCGTGACATTTCCCCGAAGGGACAGACACAGGAACGAAGAA